>NC_053389.1:174045260-174348290 GCF_905171765.1 Bufo bufo
GAGATGCTATGTTAGAGCATCTTAACGGAAATAAGCAAATAACGCCATATCAGCATGGCTTCGTGAGGGATCGGTCATGTCAAACTAATTTAATCAGTTTCTATTAGGAGGTAAGTTCTAGACTTGACAGCGGCGAATCAATGGATGTCGTGTATCTGGACTTCTCCAAAGCATTTGACACTGTACCACATAAAAGGTTAGTATATAAAATGAGAATGCTCGGACTGGGAGAAAACGTCTGTAAGTGGGTAAGTAACTGGCTCAATGATAGAAAACAGAGGGTGGTTATTAACGGTACATACTCAGATTGGGTCACTGTCACTAGTGGAGTACCTCAGGGGTCAGTATTGGGCCCTATTCTCTTCAATATATTTATTAATGATCTTGTAGAAGGCTTGCATAGTAAAATATCTATTTTCGCAGATGACACTAAACTGTGTAAAGTAATTAACACTGAAGAGGACAGTATACTACTACAGAGGGATCTGGATAGATTAGAGGCTTGGGCAGATAAGTGGCAGATGAGGTTTAACACTGACAAATGTAAAGTTATGCACATGGGAAGGAATAATGCAAGTCACCCGTACATACTAAATGGTAAAACACTCGGTAACACTGACATGGAAAAGGATCTAGGAATTTTAATAAACAGCAAACTAAGCTGCAAAAAACAGTGTCAGGCAGCTGCTGCCAAGGCCAATAAGATAATGGGTTGCATCAAAAGGGGCATAGATGCCCGTGATGGGAACATATTCCTACTACTTTACAAATCATTAGTCAGACCACACATGGAGTACTGTGTACAGTTCTGGGCTCCAGTGAGCAAGGTAGACATAGCAGAGCTGGAGAGGGTCCAGAGGAGGGCAACTAAAGTAATAACTGGAATGGGGCAACTACAGTACCCTGAAAGATTATCAAAATTAGGGTTATTCACGTTAGAAAAAAGACGACTGAGGGGAGATCTAATTACTATGTATAAATATATCAGGGGTCAGTAAAGAGATCTATCCCATCATCTATTTATCCCCAGGCCTGTGACTGTGACGAGGGGACATCCTCTGCGTTTGGAGGAAAGAAGGTTTGTACACAAACATAGAAAAGGATTCTTTACGGTAAGAGCAGTGAGACTATGGAACTCTCTGCCTGAGGAGGTGGTGATGGTGAGTACAATAAAAGAATTTAAGAGGGGCCTGGATGTATTTCTGGAGTGTAATAATATTACAGGGTATAGCTACTAGAAAGGGGTCGTTGATCCAGGGAGATATTCTGATTGCCTGATTGGAGTCGGGAAGGAATTTTTTATTCCCCTAAAGTGAGGAAAATTGGCTTCTACCTCACAGGGTTTTTTTGCCTTCCTCTGGATCAACTTGCAGGATGACAGGCCGAACTGGATGGACAAATGTCTTTTTTCGGCCTTATGTACTATGTTACTATGTGTGTTATTAGTTTAAGCAGACTGTGATTGTCTATTGTTGTGACTTAGATGAAGATCAGATCACGTTTTATCACCAATTTGTGCAGAAATCCGTATCATTCCAAAGGGTTCACATACTTTTTCTTGCAACTGTAAGCTATGCGAACTAAATCAGAGATATAAGGTGGTACATCATGGATGAAATTAAATTAATACTCCATGGATGAGTGATAGATTCTGAAGCACTCCTGCATGCACAGGCCAGGTTTTCAGGGCAGGTTTCGCAATGGTAAATTGTGTCTTTCCTTATCCCCCTTTTGGAACACACTCTGCATCTTTTTGGGTCTTTCCCTTCCTTGGTGTCTGGGGGACTTGACCTGGAAAATGTTGCCCTGGTACAACACGGGCACCATAACTTCCGAAAGTACTGGGACCCTCACCAGCCTGGCTTTGAAAAATTAGGGCCTTGATAACCACATCTTGGAACTGAAGGAAAGTTCCTCTGTGGCCTGTAGAATGAAATAGCACGTATGCATTGCACATTGCCATCTATACAATGTGTACGGCCAGCTTTTTGTGCCACACTTTCGTTTTTCGTGTGGCACTGTAGGGCTTCATAAGTTGATCTGCAAGATCCACCCCTACTATGTGCCTGTTGTAGTCCAGGATACAAACTGGTTTGGGGGTAGTGGTTGTGGTACCTCGTACAGGGGCAGGGGAGCTGGCATTAGTGTGAATGGTGGTCCCTCTTGTGCTTGTACTTAACCACCAGCATGTTCTCATGTAGGAGAGCCCTACTTTCACCCATTCTCAGTGGTTGCACTACCAGGGATGTAGGGAGGCCACTCTGATTTTTGCGCACTTTGCCGCAAGCCACAGTACCTCTGGCAGTTAGGGACCTGAATAGGGGTATGCTGGTTTAAAGGTTATCCACATAGAGGTGGTAACCCTTATCCAGCAGTGGGTGCAGTAAGTCCCACACAATATTCCCACTAACTCCTAGGACGGGGGGGCATTATGGAGGTTCTATCTTTCCCTTCATAAATAGGGAACTTGTGGGTGTACCTTGAGCAACTCATAGAGATTGTATATTTTTATGCCATACCTTGCCCGTTTGTTAGGCAGGTACTGGCGGAATCTAATCCTCCCTTTGAACAGTAATAGGGACTTATCTACATATCCATTTTTCTTTGGGTTGTACACCTCAGCAAACTTGGTGCTGAAGTGGTCAATGACAGGCGTAACTTTGAACAGACGGTCAAATGTTAGGTACTATGCATTGTCATTGTAGTGTAGGAATTTCCTAATGGACTCAAATTGCTTCCGGGTCATGGTCTTCCTGTAAATTGGAGTCTGGTAGAAAATGTCCGAACTCCAATATTGCCTAACGTTTTTTATTTTTTTTACTATGCCCATATGCAGCACGAGTCCCCAAAACTTAATCATCTCTGCTGCATCTACTGGGGTCCAACCTAGGGGTCTAGCATATGGCAAAGTAGGGTTCTGGGAAATAAATTGTTGGGCATATAAATTGGTTTCGGCCACCATTGAATTTACAAAATCTTCAGAGAAAAATATTTTAAAAAAATACTAGCTCAGTGAAGCCCGCACAATCTATCTGAATTCCTGAGTTGCCCACAAACTCAGGAATTTGGGGCTGATATTCTTCAGATGATGATGAGGGGGTTGAGGAGTAGAGGAAAGTGGCATCCTATTCTCCCTCACTGGCAGACTCGGTATCAGAGGCAAGTATGGCGTATGCCTCTTCAGCTGAGTACACTCGTTCAGATGGACGAGACATTTTTATTTTATTGGGGTGTGACATGTGAAACGTGTAAACCTTTATTTAGTGTGGGGTGTGTATGTAGTGTTTTCACACGTGAAGGGGCTTGTAATAAGTTTGAAATATAGAGAAAAGGAGTAGAGAAAAAAAGTATTTTCTGCAAAAAAAAAAAAACTTGCAGTGCAAACTGAGCAGATGCGATCAGTAATTGACACTACTGATTGATACTCAGTGGTTGCAAAATGTACGCATGCAGATGGTGTGTTCGTGCAAAAACCTAAAAAATATATTTTTTAAATGTGCAGATGCTACTGAGCACACTACTGATCGGTGCCCTGCAGATCGTGCGTGTGTGCAAAAACCGTAGTATAAAAATGCACGCACGCAGATGGTGCGTTCATGCAAAAACCTAAACTCACACTAACTGAAATTTATATATATATATATATATATATATATATATATATAAAATATCTAAGGGCTCTTTCACACTTGCATTGTTGGGTTCCGGCATAGAGTTCCGTCGTCGGGGCTCTATGCCGGAAGAATCCTGATCAGGATTATCCCAATGCATTCTGAATGGAGAGAAATCCGTTCAGGATGCATCAGGATGCCTTCAGTTCCGGAACGGAACGTTTTTTTTGGCCGGAGAAAATACCGCAGCATGCTGCGCTTTTTGCTCCGGCCAAAAATCTTGAACACTTGGCGCAAGGCCGGATCCGGAATTAATGCCCATTGAAAGGCATTAATCCGGATCCGGCCTTAAGCTAAACGTTGTTTCGGCGCATTACCGGATCCGACGTTTAGCTTTTTCTGAATGGTTACCATGGCTTCCAGGACTCTAAAGTCCTGTTTGCCATGGTAAAGTGTAGTGGGGAGCGGGGGAGCAGTATACTTACCGTCCGTGCGGCTCCCGGGGAGCTTCAGAGTGACGTCAGGGTGCCCCACGTACATGGATGACGTGTCGCATGGATCACGTCATCCATGCGCATGGGGCGCTCTGACGTCATTCTGGAGCGCCCCGGGAGCCGCACGGACGGTAAGTATACTGCTCCCCCGCTCCCCACTACTACTATGGCAGCCAGGACTTTAATAGCGTCCTGGGTGCCATAGTAACACTGAACGCATTTTGAAGACGGATCCGTCTTCAAATGCTTTCAGTTCACTTGCGTTGTTACGGATCCGGCGGGCACCTCCGGCAAATGGAGTGCACGACGGATCCGGACAACGCAAGTGTGAAAGAGGCCTTACTTACTACCACTAACTGCAGTTCTTTTTTCACAAAAAATAAATAAAAAAATGTGCAGATTCTACTGAGCACACTACTGATCGGTGCTCTTCAGCACGCACGCACATAGATCGTGTGTGCAAAAACTGTAGTATAAAAATTCACTACAGTGAACACTGGCTAAAAATTTTACTTATATATATAGAAATATAGAATTCTATATATATATTTTATATATATTTATATATTTAAAAATGAAAAATTTGCCAAAATATCATCACAAATAAATCCGCAGGTGCTGATTAGGCAGGTACACACTGAGCAGCACTTGGCAGTCACAGCTCGCATGCAGAAAAAGTGGTGCAGAGCTGGAAAATGGTAAAAAAACATAAAAATACCAAAAAAAATGGGCACGGACCAAATGGCTTCCGTAAAAAAAAAGGACAGGGAGGGGGGGGCTGGAAGGGACAGGGACGGAGGTTGGTTTAGGGATCTGGAACAGCTGCAAATGAAAAAAAAAAATCTGTGCAGCTTTTCCAGATGTTCTTCTTTTCTTCTTCTTTTCAGCAAGAAAGGAGTTAAAACGCAGTTCCCAGCAAGCCACTAGCAGCACAGAAAGGCACAGAACCTCTCTGCATGCAGTCACCAGCTAGAATGGTTGCATGCAGGGAAGTTCTGCCTCTTCCTGGGCAGCTATAGCGCTGCCATTGGCTGGAGCGTTGTTCCAGCCAATAGCAGCGCTGGCAGGGGACCCAAAACACTGGTGTCCCCTGCCTGACCTAGAAGGAGACAGATGCACCATGCTGCCCTTACCTGGCATGACTGCCTGCCAGTTAGAGCAGGCATGGTGGCGTGATTCCCCTCCGATCCTTCCCCAGAGCCCCTCGAATCCTTCCCCTAGCACTGGTCCTTAAGTCACGGACATCTGCGCCGTACATGTACTTTAAGGGGCTAACATTGCGTTTCCCGGTGATTGGGAAAACGATAACGAACTGGAATGACAGCAAGAGATGTACAGAGGTGAACCTCTGTAAGGACGGATCATCCGATTAGAAGATTGGCATGTAGCGATCCTTTCTATATTGCAAGTGAAATCGGACGGCACATCCGAAGCCTAGGGTGGCAAAGTGTCTACAAAAACAGAAGTCGTTAGTATAACATTGGCCTGCGAGCCAGATGTGCAGTTACAGAGGATCCATTGACCTCACGCCACCACTGTCAATGGCTATCGTGATGCACAGTAATACAGTAAGAAATGAGGTCTGTTCTCTTCAGCAATGAGTCCTGCTTTTGTCTTGGACGCAGAGATTAGTCAGGAGACCATGCTTTTATGGTTGATGCTTTGTATAAAGATGATGTGTGGTGTATGGTTGATGCTTTGTATAAATATGATGTGCGGTGTATGGTTGATGCTTTGTAAAGAGGATGTGCGGTGTATGGTTGATGCTTTGTATAAAAATAATGTGCGGTGTATGGTTGATGCTTTGTATAACAATAATGTGCGGTGTATGGTTGATGCTTTGTATAAAGATAATGTGCGGTGTATGGTTGATGCTTTGTATAACAATAATGTGCGGTGTATGGTTGATGCTTTGTATAACAATAATGTGCGGTGTATGGTTGATGCTTTGTATAACAATAATGTGCGGTGTATGGTTGAGCTTTGTATAACAATAATGTGCGGTGTATGGTTGATGCTTTGAATAAAGCTGATGTTCGGTGTATGGTTGATGCTTTGTATAAAGCTGATGTTCGGTGTATGGTTGATGCTTGGTATATAGAGGACATGCGCTATATGGCTTACGCTTTGTATAGATCTGATGTGTGGTGTATTGTTGATGCTTGATATATGCATGACTTAAAGCATATTGCTTTTGCTCAGAATGTAATTGATGTCCAGTGTATGGCTAAATCTCAGTGTAGAGATGATGTTTGGTGCATAGATGATACTTGGTATACAGCTGATGTACTGTGTTTTAGTAATCCTTCCAACAGGGCCGTTTCTAGAGGCGGGCGCATCCCTCAGGACAGAAGAGGGGGGGCGCCGTCAGCAGGGCCCAGCGCCGGAGGGGGGCCCTTTCTGTCCGGAGGCAGTAGGAGTGGAGATGAGTGCTTCCATTGTGGGAGCGCTCATCTCCAAATTGATCTGTATCGCCGTCCTCAGGACAGCGATACAGATGAACGGTGCGGAGGAGCAGGGGAGAGGCGTCTCCCTTGGCCCTTGCTCTGATAGGCTACAGGCTTAGTGCCTGTAGCCTATGAGAGGCTTGTGCAGGTGGCGCGATGACGTCATTGTGCCGCCTGAGCCGTACAGAGCGGGACACAGGCCGGAAGAGGCCTGCATCGCATCGCTAAGCAGCATAAGGTAAGTATATGTGTTTATTGTTTTTATTATAGTACAGTATGGCAAGAATGGGGTGGGAGCCCTATATACTGACACAATATGGAGGGGGCATCATGGAGAAGAGGGAAAGCACTATGGGGGCCCTATATACTGGCACAATATGGGGGGGCACTATGGAGAAGAGGGAACGCATCTACTGGGGGCCCTATATACTGGCACAATATGGGGGGGACTATAGAGAAGAGGGGAAGCACTATGGGGGCCCAATATACTGGCACAATATGGGGGGGCACTATGGTGAAGAGGGGACGCATCTACTGGGGGCTCTATATACTGGCTCTCATTATGGGGGGCTCTATGGAGAAGTGGGGGGTAAAGGAGCACTATGGGGGCATTTACTGGGGGCCCTATTTACTGGCACGCATTATGGGGGGCACTATGGAGAAGTGGGGGAGAAGGGCACTATGGGGGCATTATATAGGGGCATTTAATACTGGCAACCATTTCGTGCCACTATGGGGAAGGGGGAGAGGAGCATTATGGGGGCATCTATGTGGGGCAGTCTATAGGGGCATTTTATACTGGCACATTATGGAGGACACTATGGGGACAGGGGAGGAGCACTATGGGGCATCTTCTGGAGGCACTATATAGGAGTATTTTATAGGGGCACTATGGGCACCTAAGCTCAACTGAGGGGACCAAGTGTTTTTTCTAGTGGCACACAGTATGGGTCATTGGAACACATGAGGGCATTCTGGGAACATTGGCTCTACTGGGGGCACGAAGATGTTTTTTTTTTTTCTTTTTTTACTGACACACAACGGGGCATTTTTTGCACTGGCGCACACTATAAATAGAATTATTACTACCAGGGGCATTATGGTGGGCTTTATTACAACTGGGGGGACTATGTGAGCATTATTACCGTACTTCTGGGACACAATTACTGTTGGGGGCACTGTAGGAGCACTATTACTACTAAGTGCACTCTGGCACAGTATTATCATTATTGTTGGGATTTTTGGGAGCACTATTACTGTGGGGGCGCCCTGGCACCGTATCGGCTTAGCACAGTTGTTTTTTGGGGACATTATGGTTACAATATTAGTGTCAGGGGCACTATTTGCTGGGTGCAGTTATTTTTTAGAGCATTGTGTTCCAATAATTATTGAAGGGAGCGCTATTTGTGTGTAACTAGTATTTTCAGGGGGTTTATCAGTTTATGCAGTATAGTTTTGGGGGTGCATGATGAGATGTTGAGAAGGTGGGAGGATGATGGAAAAGTAGGAAACTAAGATGTCTGTCAAACTCTGCAGAGAGAAGAGATGGCTGAAATAAATCATCATGGCGGTCTGGTCTAAATGGAGAAGATAAAGAAAGAGAACATCTACATCAAAGGAGACATCACTGGATGTAAGAGGTATGTGGGGCTATATTAGGCTACTTTCACAACTGCGTTAGTGATTCTGGCAGGCTGTTCCAGCTGACAGCAGCCTGCCGGAATTCATTGGATCCGGCGTGCAGACTGCCCGCCGCCCCCATCAACTAAAATGGGGTACGGCAGAGATCCGCCCACAATCGGGGGAAGTGCTTTTTTGATGTTCGCCCTGATGGTAAATTTCCCTAGAAACTGCCCTGCCTTCAAATATAGATCATGTGCAACGTATAGTCTCTATTTCATATATATACGTAATGTACATTGTATGGCTGATATGTGGTATACAAACAATATTCAGTATATGTTTGCTGCTCTGTATATAGATGGCGTGCAGTGTATAGTTGCTGTTTGAAGTGTCATAGTGAATGGCTTATGTACGGTATATACTTTGTATATACCGTAGATGATGTATAGTGTATAATTGATGCTCGGTATAAAGCTGATGTGCGAGGTATTGAAGATGTTTGGTATATAGATGATGTACAATGTGTTGATGCTTGATATATACATGATATATGGTGTACAGCTTATGCTCGACATATAGATTATCTTATGTGTATGGCTTATTCTCAGTGTATAGATGATGCTCTGTACTGTATATATCTGATGTGCAGTATATTGGTGCTTTTTGTTATATAGATAATGTGCAGTGTATAGTCACTACTCTCTGTATATCCATGATGTACACTGTATGTTTTATACTCTGTATATGGTCGATTTTCAGAGTATGGTTGCAGATGATGCACAGTGTATGGCGATATCAGGTACATGGATGATGTGCAGTGTATGATTGTTGCTTGACATATAGATGACATGCAGCATATGGGTGATGCTAAGTATATAGATGATGTGTACTGTATAGATGACGTGCAGTGTATTAATGCTCAGCGTATAGATGACATGAATTGTCTGGTTGATGTTTGGTATATAAATGATGTATAATGTATGGGTGATGCTTGGTATGTTAATGATGAATGACTGATGCATGGTATGTAAATTATGTACAATGTATGGATAATGATTGGTATGTAAATGATGTATAATGTATGGGTGATCTTAGTATGTAAATGATGTATGGTTGATGCTTGCTATGTAAATGATGTGTGATGTCTGGTTGAAGCTTGGTATGTGATGTATAATGTATGGGTGATGCTTACTATGTAAATGATGCACAGCTTTATTATCTAAGAAAGCAACATAGTTTGTAAGGCTGACAAAAAACATCTGTCCATCCAGTTCAGCCTGTTATCCTGCAAGTTGATCCAGAGGAAGTAAAAAAAACCCTGTGAGGTAGAAGCCAATTTTCCTCATTTTAGGGGAGACAAATTCCTTCCCAACTCCAATCAGGCAATCAGAATAACTCCCTGGATCAATGACCCCTCTCTAGTAGCTATAACCTGTAATATTATTACACTCCAGAAATACATCCAGGCCCCTCTTGAATTCTTTTAGTGAGGTCACCATCACCACCTCCTCAGGCAGAGAGTTCCATAGTCTCACTGCTCTTACCGTGAAGAATCCTCTTCTATGTTTGTGTACAAACCTTCTTTTCTCCAGACGCAGAGGATGTCCCCTCGTCACAGTCACAGACCTGGGGATAAATAGATAATGGGAGAGATCTCTGTACTGACCCCTGATATATTTGTAGATAGTAATTAGATCTCCCCTCAGTTGTTTTTTTTTCTAAAGTGAATAACCCTAATTTTGATAATCTTTCAGGGTACTGTAGTTACCCCATTCCAGTTATTACTTTAGTTGACCTACTCTGAACCCTCTCCAGCTCTGCTATGTCTGCCTTGTTCACAGGAGCCCAGAACTGTACACAGTACTCCATGTGTGGTCTGACTAGTGATTTGTAAAGTGGTAGGACTATGTTCTCATCATGGCATCTATGCCCCCTTTGATGCAACCCATTATCTTATTGGCCTTGGCAGCAGCTGCCTGACACTGGTTTCTACAGTTTAGTTTGCTGTTCACTGAAATTCCTAGATCCTTTTCTATGTTAGCGTTACTGAGTGTTTTACCATTTAGTACAGTTGTGTTCAAAATAATAGCAGTGTGTTTAAAAAAAGTCAATAAAGCTCAAAAACCTTCTAATAGTGTCTATTTCCATACACACAAATGCATTGGGAACACTACACTTTCTATTCCAAATCAAAACATGAAGAAAAATATATCAAATTTGTGTTGTTCCTCTGAAGAAAAATGAAGAAAAGTGAATATTAGACTGTTCAAAAAAATTGCAGTGTGTATTCTTCTTAACAAACTCAAACATTCACTATATAAACTGAAAAATGTTTAAAGATTTTCCTTTCCTTTGAATCAATTACCTAATATTTAGTTGTATAACCACTGTTTCTAAGAACTGCTGTACATCTGTGTTGCATGGAGCCAACCCACTTCTGGCCCCTGTGAACAGGTATTCCAGCCCAGGATGATTAGACTACATTCCACAGTTCTTCTCTATTTCTTGGTTTTGCATCAGAAACTGCATTTTTGATGTCACCCCCACAAGTTTTCTATCGGATTAAGATCCGGGGATTGGGCTGACCACTCCATAACGTCAATCTTGTTGGTCTGGAACCAGGATGTTGCACGTTTACTGGTGTGTTTAGGGTCGTTGTCTTGTTGGAACACCCATTTCAAGGGCATTTCCTCTTCAGCATAAGGCAGCATGACCTCTTCAAGTATTCTGATGTATTCAAACTGATCCACGATCCCTGGTATGCGATAAATAGGCCCAACACCGTAGTATGAGAAACATCCCCATATCATGATGCTTGCGCCACCATGCTTCACTGTCTTCACAGTGTACTGAGGCTTGAATTCAGTGTTTGAAGGTCATCTGACAAACTGTCTCCGGCCACTAGACTCTAAAAGAACAATCTTACTTTCATCAGTCCACAAAATGTTGCGCCATTTCTCTTTAGGCCAGTCAATGTGCTCTTTTGCAAATTGTAACCTCTTCAGCACATGTCTTTTTTCAGTGGGACTTTGCGGGGGCTTCTTGCAGATAGCTTGGCTTTACATAGGCGTCTTCTAATTGTAACAGTACTCACAGGTAACTTTAGACCTTATTTGATCTTCCTGGAGCTGATTGTTGGCTGAGTTCTTGCCATTTTGGCTATTCTTCTATCCATTCAAATGGTAGTTTTTCGCTTTCTTCCACATCTTTCAGGTTTTGGTTGCCATTTTAAAGCACTTGCGATCATTTTAGCTGAGCAGCCTATCATTTTCTGCACCTCTTTATATGTTTTCCCCTCTCCAATCAGCTTTTTAATCAAGGTACGCTGTTCTTCTGAACAATGTTTGGAACAACCCAATTTCCTCAGAATTTCAGAGAGAAATGCACTGTAACCAGCATGTACAACATTTGCTTCCTTCCTTAAATAAGGGCAATAATTGCCACTGTTTTTCAAAGAATGAATGACCTCACAGTTACTTACCCACATACAGACATTTTCTCCCAGACCAAGCAGTCTCATTTTATATACAATTTTTTGATGTGGTACAGTGTCAAATGCTTTGGAGAAGTCCAGATATACGACATCCATTGATTCGCCACGGTCAAATCTAAAACTTACCTCCTCATAGAAGCTGATTAAATTAGTTTGACATGACTGAACCCTCATGAAGCCATGCGGATATGGTGTTATTTGCTTATTTTTATTGAGATCCTCCAAGATAGCATCTCTTAGAAAACCTTCAAAAAGTTTACCCACGACAGATGGTACAATTACCGGCCTATCGTTTCCAGGGTCTGTTTTTGGACCCTTTTTGAATATTGGCACCACATTTGCTATGCGCCAATCCTGTGGAACACTCCCTGTCAATATAGAGTCCTTAAATATCAGAAATAAGGTTCCGGCTATGACATTACTTACTGGCCAAGTGTTTGTCCTGTAACGTGCACAATGTCTTGTGTCAGGCAAGTTGTGACTGATATGGTGAATGTCTTTATACACTGCGTGCAGAATTATTAGGCAAATGAGTATTTTGACCACATCATCCTCTTTATGCATGTTGTCTTACTCCAAGCTGTATAGGCTCGAAAGCCTACTACCAATTAAGCATATTAGGTGATGTGCATCTCTGTAATGAGAAGGGGTGTGGTCTAATGACATCAACACCCTATATTAGGTGTGCATAATTATTAGGCAACTTCCTTTCCTTTGGCAAAATGGGTCAAAAGAAGGACTTGACAGGCTCAGAAAAGTCAAAAATAGTGATATATCTTGCAGAGGGATGCAGCACTCTTAAAATTGCAAAGCTTCTGAAGCGTGATCATCGAACAATCAAGCGTTTCATTCAAAATAGTCAACAGGGTCGCAAGAAGCGTGTGGAAAAACCAAGGCGCAAAATAACTGCCCATGAACTGAGAAAAGTCAAGCGTGCAGCTGCCAAGATGCCACTTGCCATCAGTTTGGCCATATTTCAGAGCTGCAACATCACTGGGGTGCCCAAAAGCACAAGGTGTGCAATACTCAGAGACATGGCCAAGGTAAGAAAGGCTGAAAGACGACCACCACTGAACAAGACACACAAGCTGAAACGTCAAGACTGGGCCAAGAAATATCTCAAGACTGATTTTTCTAAGGTTTTATGGACTGATGAAATGAGAGTGAGTCTTGATGGGCCAGATGGATGGGCCCGTGGCTGGATTGGTAAAGGGCAGAGAGCTCCAGTCCGACTCAGACGCCAGTAAGGTGGAGGTGGAGTACTGGTTTGGGCTGGTATCATCAAAGATGAGCTTGTGGGGCCTTTTAGGGTTGAGGATGGAGTCAAGCTCAACTCCCAGTCCTACTGCCAGTTTCTGGAAGACACCTTCTTCAAGCAGTGGTACAGGAAGAAGTCTGCATCCTTCAAGAAAAACATGATTTTCATGCAGGACAATGCTCCATCACACGCGTCCAAGTACTCCACAGCGTGGCTGGCAAGCAAGGGTATAAAAGAAGAAAATCTAATGACATGGCCTCCTTGTTCACCTGATCTGAACCCCATTGAGAACCTGTGGTCCATCATCAAATGTGAGATTTACAAGGAGGGAAAACAGTACACCTCTCTGAACAGTGTCTGGGAGGCTGTGGTTGCTGCTGCACGCAATGTTGATGGTGAACAGATCAAAACACTGACATAATCCATGTATGGCAGGTTTTTGAGTGTCCTTGCAAAGAAAGGTGGCTATATTGGTCACTGATTTGTTTTTGTTTTGTTTTTGAATGTCAGAAATGTATATTTGTGAATGTTGAGATGTTATATTGGTTTCACTGGTAAAAATAAATAATTGAAATGGGTATATATTTGTTTTTTGTTAAGTTGCCTAATAATTATGCACAGTAATAGTCACCTGCACACACAGATATCCCCCTAAAATAGCTAAAACTAAAAACAAACTAAAAACTACTTCCAAAAATATTCAGCTTTGATATTAATGAGTTTTTTGGGTTCATTGAGAACATGGTTGTTGTTCAATAATAAAATTAATCCTCAAAAATACAACTTGCCTAATAATTCTGCACTCCCTGTAGTGGCTGTGTAATCTTCTGGATTCCTCATTCCTCTTGCTGCTGTGTACTTGGCCTTGGAGTCTTCTCTTTCTCCTGTGCTGTGTATGTTAGGGTCTCTTTAGCAGTTTGCTGGGAAAGCTGGAATATTGGTGCTACATCGAATTAGCGACTGCGCGCAGCGGTTTTCTTCCAGACGATTCTCTGCATATTTGCAAGAATACGGCTGGATCTCCGCCAGTCCCCATTATAGTTAATAAGACCAGACAGAGCCTTACAAACTTCCGGCAACACCGGAATGCCAGAACAGCCGGCTGGATCTCCAGCACTAATGTGAATCTAGCCTTAGTCTAAGGCTACATGTACACGATCTTATGTTGTTTTGCGGTCCGCAAATAAAAATGGATGACATTCGTATGCCATCCGTTTTTTTTTTTTGCAGATCCATTGTAACAATTACTAAAACGGACAAGAATAGAACATGTTCTATATTTTTTTGCGGGGGTACGGAACGGACATAGTGATGCGGATGCTGTCCGCATTTTTAGCGGACCCATTGAAATGAATGAGTCCACATCCTATCTGCAAAAAAAAACGGACACGGAAACAAAATACGTTCGTGTGCATGAGCCCTTACTCGGCAAAACAGGAAGGGCTCAAGATCAAAGGGGTGGTCCAGGATTACAACCCATGTAGTACAGACTAAATTGAGACCTCTTCATGGTGGTATCAGTGCAGCACATATGCATCTGTGAGGTTGAGTTACACAATTCCTCATCAGTGCACCATAAGTTGTTTTTTTTTTGTGTGTGTGTCAGAAGGATACTGAAAAGATAACTTGTGTCCAGATGATTTTGTCACCTCCATAGTATAATCCATGTACTATCCTGCAGTGCCCACCACATGCTTGGTGCCAGCTGTCAGGCCTCCTCCGTTCAAGACAAAGGAAGCTTCTACCATCTTAGAGCATATGGTGTAGAAAGGTGGAGGTTAATATCTTACTGCTATGTATACGGCCAGCTCTGGGGGTCTTTTTTTAAAATCTTTTGTAGGTTTTTAGCTCCTTGTGAGTCTGTGGAATTACACGGTCATCCTGTAATAATAGAAGGCAGTACAGACCATTATGCCTGCTGTTAATATGTGCCTCCTGAACAAGGTTCACTGCATAATGTTGTTTTCCATCCAACGGTGCCGATACCTCCAGATATCAGGCACAGAGTGGAGGTGCAGCGACCCGATCCCTGGGGCAGTCTTTACTCAGATGAGCAGCAATAAATAGATTCTTTTCTTGTTTAATTTAATAAGTGCAATAAAACTCTCCTTCAGAAATCAGCTATTTTATTAAGAGGCAATGATCTCGTTAAATGCCTCCCAGAGAATTTCTTCATTCAGTCTTTTAATCTACATTTTATGAATTTTCATCTGGTGGAGCGATCTGTGAGTAATGTGGTGCAGGGAGGGATTAAATGTGTAACAGCGACAGAAAATGCTATATTCATCACAGCCTCTTCTCACCTTTCTCTGGTTCAGGTCCCAACGTTAATGACGAAGGGGGTGCAGTGCGACCTCACACCTACAGCTCCGGGAGGCATCCAGCACTGGAATGTATGTGGTAACACATGGAAAACATATTTATTGGGATGATACAAACAGGTCTTAAGGATCATTAGTGAATTCTATTTAAAGGGAATCTGTCAGCAGATTTGTAGCCATTTCACTGGCTGACCTGTTACATGTGCACTTGGCAGCTGAAGGCATCTGCGTTGGTCCCGTGTTCATATGTGTCCGCATTGCTGAGATGAAGGATGTTTTAACATATGCAAATGGACCCCTAGGAGCAACGGGGGCGTTGTCATTACACTTAGAATTCTGATAGCTGTTGGTCTGACCACTGGAGAAATAGCCAAGAATATTGCACAGAGGATGTCTCAATCTTCTGACACTAAGCACCCACCAGAGATGGCAGCAGTCTATGGGCACGATTGCTGGGTAGACTTCTGTGTTACCATATCTCTGCTATTACTTTATTTCTTCCAACCACAAGGTCCTTGAGAAGTGAGCCATGTTTCTATCAAGAGTTGGGGAGATTTATCAAAACTGGTACAAAGTAGAACTGGCTTAGTTGCCCCTAGCAACCAATCAGGTGGAATCTGTTTGGTTGCTATGGGCATCTAAGCCAGTTTTCCTTTGCACCCGTTTTGATAAATCTCCCAACTGTGTGAATACTGATTCTATAGAAGAAGCTCCACCCGTGCAGCATATATAGGCGTAGTCTGTTGTACCACTGCGTGGCAGAACATGGAAGGAGATGAGCAGATACAAATATCAGACTTTATTGACACATCACAGGATTACAACCATCTGACTTTCCTTGCCTAGAAAAGTTTACAAACGCTGTGTAACATGCAGCGATCTAGCTGTGTCTGCATTGACTAGCACGGATCTGACACACCAGCCTCCTACAGTTTAAAAGAGCCAAATGAAAAGATTCCAAACTTACTTTCTTCACAATACACCAAACGTGCTCCTCCATCGAATCAGACTATTGCTGCAATGACATTTAACTGGGACAGAGCACTGCATTTCCCGGCGGCTGCTCCAGACAGTGCGGGATGTACATCAATTGTAAGATAGAGCCTGGCCTCAATGCTCTGCCGCTGAGCGGACACAATTTTACTTACAGTTCTTAAACAGTGGGTCAATGGTGGGATCTAAAGGGCGGGTGGCTTGGCTGTAAATTAACAAGTGAAACTCTGACAATAACCTCCAATGCTCCTTGGGCCACTCTTACGACACGTGAACATAACCACACACTCTCCTTACACAAGACCCTAAATTAATGCTGTATGTGCTTGATACAATAACCATCAATAGTTAAAAGTGTGCCTTCTGCTATATCTGATCATGACCCATGAGGCTCATCTTCTCCAGTCGCTAGGCTTCGTATGTAATATTTATTGCACTGCACAATGAAAGAAAAACTCTTAAGTGTATTGAATCACTGCAGATACTACCAGACAGACGTACTGTACTGGGGTGGATTGTGAGGCAGAGGAGGGTGCTGAGGCTGAATTACAGACAGAGAGGAGGAGCCATGGACTAGATAAGGAAGTGTGTAGCGCTGGAATAGGTGGCTGCACTGGCGGATTATTTGCGTTACGGTCAGTTTTCTTATTACAGGAGACATGTCCATTATCTGTTAGCGTCACATCCAAGTTCCCCAGTGTACGTTCATTTACTTAAATCCTCTTGCCAGAGCCTGAGTTTTTCCTGTAGTCCAGTAACCCAGCTCCTCCATGTGTCCTGTGTAGGTTCCAGGGCAAAAAGTGGTTGTATCCTAGAGCCACAGACACCAGTGGAGGGAGATGCCTGTTCCATCGATGCTGTGGTGGTCACAGACCTTTAGTTAACTATCCTCCCACTGAACCCTTTCTTATCCTTACATGCCTGCAGAGCATCACACAGGGATTTACAAAGACACCAACACAAGAAACCAGCTTCAGCTCCCCCGGGCATCTGGGATTGAGCACTAGACTTGTTGAGGTGCATAAAGACTAGCGATCCACTCCAATCTCATGAAGTAACCCGAGGGAGGATGAGAAAGGGTTGAAGCGTCACCCAAAATGTTGTGGGAGTAGTCTCTCCTGTGGGGTAGGAGATGATGACTATTGCGTCTGTAGTTTCCAGATGTCTCTCCACAGTCCCCACCTCCACGCTATACTGCGTCATCAAAATGCAGTGAGGGAATATAGAATGGAGCACCAGAGGCAGGTGGCGGCCAGAGTAGTAGAGGCTGAGCTGCTCCTGTTTTGCACAGCGCCGGGACCTGGTGGAAGAAAATATCCGTTAAAAGTGCAGAGCAGTAATTGTACATCGGATTCTCACTTCTTTTAAGGGGAGATGACACTAAATGAACTTGTCAACTCCCCAAACAAAAACACCTGAACATGAACAAAGTGAGACCAACGGTAAAAGGATCTATTTACGGATGTGACACAGAGCAGCAGTGGCCATGAATAGGAGAAGACAACAAGTTGTCGTAATTGAAATGAGAAGCAGAGTCTCCGTCATAATTGTATTTACTGATGTGTGTTAAAAGGAATCTAATTACTTCTCTACTTCCTGCCCGACATGCAAATAAATTCTTCCTGCAAAGAAGAGGCCGTGTCTCCTCCATCGAGACTCATTAATTTATAGGTCCATGCGGTGCACGACGCTGCACCAGAACTGAAAACCTTGAGAAATATGAATATGCAGCGACTGGTGAAGAACCACTGCGTCTACAAACAAATTACCGTAATAACATGTGGATTGCAATGCCACAGTCATTGAGTAAAGACTGTGACATCCAGAATTTCATGTGTATCATTATATATATATATTATATAACGGATTATTAGATGCCTAACTCCAAACTTCTTACAATGAATAACATAGCAGCTTCCTCTAGGTGCCAATTGCCCTGTCATGTGAGGATGAGCGAATCGACTTTGGATGTAACATCCGAAGTCGATTCGCATAAAACTTCATTTCAATACTGTACGGAGCAGGAGCTCCGTACAGTATTAGAATGTATGGGCTCCAATGAGCCGAAGTTATTGCTTCGCGAAGTCTCGTAAGAATTTGCGTAATAACTTCACAAATTTGAGCAAATGTGATTGGAGAAAGAGCAAACCATAGGGGAAACATTGAACAGAACCCACCCATAAGAACATTTTCTAGAAAATGAATAGCTACTAAGCCGCAAACTGTACAAAGCTCATGTCACATGTATGTAACATCTCCGAGCTGCACAGTTTCTCACTGCAAAAAAATAAAAATGCAGCAAGTATGAGCTTGGCCTAATTCAAGTAAAGGTTTTTTTCTGTGGAGAGATGGAATATACAAATAACTGACTGCAGATAAGTGGACTAGACACAGGCCAGACTTGCAGACAGGTGGACTAATCACAGAACGGACTGTGGACTACACAGAGGCCGGACTTGCAGACAGGTGGACTAATCGCAGAATGGACTATAGACAAAAGGACTAGACACAGGCTGGACTTGCAGACAGGTGGACTAATAACAGAATGGACTGTAGACAAGTAGACTAGACCCAGGCTGAACCTGCAGACAGGTGGACTACACAAAAAAGGACTGTAGACAAGTGGACGAGACAGAGGCCAGATTGTAAACAAGCAGACTAGATAAGCGAGTTAAAAGCGGACTAAATAAGCGTGGTAGACCAAGGCTAGATAAGTGAACTAGACACAGACTGAACTGTACACCAGTGGAGTAGACACAGTGGATTGTACTCAGAAGGTCTTGGGTCTAATAGTAGACTTTATGCCTATTTATGAGCCACAGATATAATATAGAAACGTTGCAGACAATATGAACCTGTTGGACATTTAATGAATATCTGAGTTTGGAGTCCCTTTCCCACGCATTGACTCACTCACCGTACAGGATGACACTGGCATTGCTGTTCCCCAGTTTATTTGATGCCACACATGTGTAGTTGCCATAGTCCTTTTCAGATACGTTAAAGAAAGTCAGGATGGACATGTGGTCTTTGTTCTCAATTCTCACCCCATCCAGTCCATTGGATAACCTGCAATGAGCACAGACATGTTATATATAGAAATCATTCCTAAATAACAGCATCGTGGACCTGCTGAGAAGAAACCCTGGGAGGATGGTGGTACCTGCAGACACATTATAGTTCCATTCTCAGTGAAATCCATAGTTTGCGTCACAGCATGCCCAGGGCATTCGATTGAGTGTCATCACTGTGAATAGCTGGTTCTAGCACTGTGGCTCTACACACAGTACGGCTAATGCTGACTCCATCCCTGCCCTCCTCTTCACCAGACCATGTCCACACTCCTGGCTATGCATTGCAAAGCATCTGGTGGGGACAGGGGAACACTATATAACAGTAAAGCCACCCACAACTCCTTGCAGGCTGATAATTCCTGTTTATAAATATTCACATTTTTCAAAACCACAGTAAGAAAATTCTAACTCCTTGCAGCAGCTGCGGTTCATGTTTGGCTCAGGCTCAGAATAGAGATGCCAAAAGAAAATGCAAATACCCAATAAACGATTCAGCAGCGGCCGCAGAATGTGAATTAATTCCTAACGCCAAAAATAGACCCAGAAGCTTTCTATTTATAATGTGCCTTCCTTTTTCAGGCTCATTGCAGATCACAGGAGAACATGGTGATCAGCTCTGGACAGACAGGTGACCTCATATCTGTGGCTCTGGACTAAAACTGAAAGACAAGACCAGAAGGATCTTAACATTCTTCTTAAGCTTCCCCAGACATTAAACTGTCTCTGATTTAAGAGTTCTTCTGTTTTTCCAGGACAGAGTCTCTCCTTTCTATCTATGTGTCTGGTATATCAGCTCAACTTCGTTAAGTAAGATGTCCGGCACAACAAAGAAAAGACACAATCTTCTAATCTCAGGGTGTTGTACCAGTTGCCATGTCCAAGGCTCTTGAATGTTTACTCATGACAGTGGATAGTAACGCGTTCACATGGTCTTAAAGGGCCATTAATATCAGTAGCCCTGACAAGTTGCCTCTGGGATGAGAAATAATAGTTGTGTACTATGATCGTTCTTTTTATTTGAAGTACAGTGGTTATAATGATTATAATCTCCTGCTTGCTAGCATTTGGGTTGAGCAGATCCCATCATTCCCTAGTGTAATGGATCGCATAATGATCTGATCAGCAGTGATTGGTTGGAACCTGCAGCCACAGTTTGGTGGCCCTCGTCCTGGGACTCGCCAGCATCAGTATGATTTTAAAGGTGTATTCCCATCTCAGACATTGGTGGCATACCCTAGCAAAATACCATCAATGTCAGATAGTAGCGGGTCCCACTGCTAAGACCTGCTCCTATCTTCAGAACAGCCCCCTCAAGGTAAGGAAGAGCAAACAGCGCAAGCACAGCCACCCTCCATTCACCGCCATGGGAGTTCCAAATATAGCCAAGCACTGGCTTGGTTATTTCCGGCAATCCTATAGTGGTGAGTGGCGAGGTGGCCGTGCTTGTGCAGTGTGCTCTCCATTCTCTTTTATGGCTGTGTGTGCTTGCTCGGCTATTTTCATAAGTTCCACAGAAGTAAATGGACAGCGCATGCGTGATGCGCCTTCCTTTACTTTGGAGGGCCCATTCTGGCCATTTTTGTAATTCTTCTCTGCTTCTCATTCTGTGTATTGGGTACAGGTCTAGGGTGGAAATGTGAGGTATCGCACAGGTCTGATCTAGTTCATAAATGGCCTTATAATGTAAACATAGCCCAAATTCCATGATTTTCGTAATGGTTATTAGTCAAGAAGATAGAAGAAAAACAATCACCTGGTGTCTTCTTTATACCATTGGAATTCAGCTAGGGGAACAGCCAGGGCAGAGCATCGAAGGGTTCCCTTATGTCCAACTGATGCCCCTGTGTTTCTGGTATCAGAGATATAAGGAGGATCTGTGGAGGTAATAACAGTCATACAGAATATTCCTCAGAGTCAACTAATAACACGTTTGTGCTGTGTAGGCAGTCACGAGCAGGGGTATATACTGTACAACTACATATACACTCACCTCATAGTAAATTATAATCATAAGTGATATTTTTATAGTTCCAATATATTCTGCTTGGCTTTACAATAGCGTAGGTTTTATTTCTGCTATGACTGAATTATAATTAAACGGCATGACCTTATTCATTGGGGACAGAGTGTGCACCCCATCCCGCATCTGTTTCCATTAAGCCAGGAATTATCCAGTAATAATTAATTGCAACTAAACTTTCTTCCGTGGTTTAGTAGCTTTTGGCTAATGAGCACCTACTGTATATATTGGTCTCTTTAATGTGACAGGTTTGAGGGTTTTCACTCTGTCTCTAAATTTAACCAATTGGACAAAATACATGGAGGATACTCACAGTTGACTGTGACTGTAACACGCCGGACCGCAGGAGCTGCCACCTCGTTGGCTGCGCTGCATTCATATTGACCTGACTGTTCTCGGGTGATTCCAGTAATTTCCAAATATTCATCGTCACTCACAAACCTATGCGCTGAAGACAAAAAGAGACCATTTACTGCAGTGAATATGAATAAAGATAATAAAAGGGGTATGAATGTTGGGTTATGTGGAGCACACCAGGGAGCAGCTTGCAATAAACAGGGTGACTGAAGCTTTATGTATCTATTGTAGGTATAGTCTGAAGGAAATCTAGGTGGCTGCAAGTCTTGCCTAGCGTTACTTCAACATCCTCCTGTCCCAAGAAAGGGTTACATGTACAATACAATTCTGCATATTCCATTTCCGTCTGATGGTCAGGGTAGTGAATTTATTGCCGGTGCTGGGAGGGCACTGCACCAAAGGCACAATAAATCATCACTGACTCTGATTCCGGGATTGACATTAATTCAGAACAATCTGTAATTACCAAAATGTTCTAAAAGAAACCATTAAAAATAAGCACAGACGTCTCTCACATGGACACCCAAACCAAAGAAAGACGCACCAGCAAAGAAACATGGCACATATACTGAACGGTTTTTCAGTTCTTAATTATTAGCTCTGTTGCTGTCATTATTACTACTCCACTATTAATGGTGGATTCACTGTCTACATCTTACTGGTCAGTCACTGTACCACCATGTACTGGATGGTGAATGTCTCTGCAAACCACGTCAGGGGTAAATGTGCCGAGAGGGGTGGATTCTCAGACACCTATAATAAATGTCTGGCAGCTTCTATATAGGTTTGTTTTTAAATACTTTTCTCTAGTTAAAAATCCAGGTCAAGTAGAACGAGGTGTAAGAAATGTGTGGATTCTGCAGAGCACTAAAATGGAGTGTCCATAGGGCCAGGGGGTCTGTCAATGACAAGTCTAAGATGGTGCGGTTCACAAAGCATCAAGAATCAGATTATATAACACATTTCCAGCACCTGGGCAGCACAAGCACTGCATGAGTGCAGTCTCTTTTAGTTATCTACTGCTTGATCCCGTTAACCCATCCAGAGAATCCCTGGAGATTATTTTCTCTTTTAATTTGTGGCATCTATCATTCCATGGTCACATTTCTTCAGATGTTAACCCCACAATTCTGCACTGAGTGGGGTGCTGGAGCCCCGTCTTGATCATTTACTGGTTTAGTCAGTGTGTATTGCCTCACTGGTCTTCAACAATCATCTATATAAATGGCAATGCCCCAAACCATACCAGAAGATGCCAGCCTCAAACAGGACATGCCAGCCCCATCTCAATTCTTTTGTGGTACCTTCAGGGCTTCCTTCATTCCTTCCTAATACCCCGCGCACTTTAGCCGCCATGTCTAAGAGCCAGAGCCTCGGTGTGACTCTACCGAGTGACAGAATGGGGACAGCAGACAGAGTATAACTCTGATGCCGGCAGCTCAAGGGATCTTGCAGAGAAAGGAGAGTGGAAATAGAAATGTGTAGAGTTTTAATTAGATCTTACACTTAATATGCAAATGTTCTCGTCCTTCTCAGGTTGGCAAAATGAGAGTTTTATTTAAATGTGTGGAGGGTTTAGAAGAGCTAATTAAGCAGGAGATAGGAGGCAGAATGCACAGTGCTGCTGCTCTAGGATGACATGAGCCTCCTATCTGGAGGTCTCAGGAAGGGGGTATCACAGACTGAGGGGGCACAGGTACACTATGACATGAGGGGGTCATGGTGGCTGGCTGTGATTATGTCTGATTATCCTGAAATTATCCATGTTCATGTGGATGTACAAGCTCATCTGTAATGACAACCCCAGGCTCCTGCTAGATCCCTTGTTATCTGACCTTGCTGTGAAGTTCCTCGCTATAATTACTAAGATTAAATATTATGCTCCAATTAAAACCGACCACCAAGGGAGCAGCAAGAGAAGCGTTTGTGAATCTTTACACGAAGGAAGCACAGGAACAAATGAAAGTGTCATTTCTCCAGCAGCTGGGAGTTCATGGACGCACCCATTCCCCTCTTTGCAAGCCATATACATATAGTGCATTCGGAAGGTCTTCAGACCCATTTCACCCTTTTTTTTAACATTTGTTATGTTGTAACTAGGGCTGCAGTAAACGATTATTTTAGAAATCGAGTATTCTATCGATAATGTTTTACGATTAATCGAGTACTCTAATAAGAAAAAATGAATTAATAGACTGTTTTCCTTTATGAAACCTCATTAGACCCTCTGCCATCAGTCCCCAACACCCTTCGTTCCCCCCTGTGCGATCAGCCCAAGTGCATCAGTTTCCCCCAGTGCCATCAGCTCCACTATCCCCCAGTGCCTTCAGTATACTGGTACATTCACAAGACCAATACAGGTCTGCAAACAGGGATACCAGCCGTGTCCGGAACGCACACAGTCAGCCCTATGATAGAAATGCCTATTCTTGTCCGCAATTGAGAACAAGAATAGGACATGCTCTATATTTTTGGCGGGGCCGTGTAACGGAACTATGGATGTGGACAGCACACAGTGTGCTGTCCGTATCTTTTGCTGCCCCATTAAAATGAATGGGTCCGCACGTGTTCTGCAATAAGTGGACCCATAAATCCAGTGGTGTAAATGTACCCTAAGGGTCCATTCACACGTCCGTAATTTGGGTCCGTATTCGTTCCACAATTTGCGGACCAATTCACTTTCAATGAGGCTGGAACGGATATGCATTTTCGGGATCTGCATCCGTTTTTTGGGTATCTGCAATTCCGTTCCTGAAAAAAATAGAACATGTCCTATTCTTGTCCACAAAAGGCATTTTCTATTATAGTGTCTGTGATGTGCGGTCTGCAAATTGAGGATCGCACATTGCAGGTGTCCGTGTTTTGCGGATCCGCAAAACACTTACTGACATGTGAATGGACCCTAATACTGTGCGATGCTGTAAGAGGAGGTCAGCACGGGACCTGTCACAGACACACGCTCACTGGCGGCTGTCTAGCCTTATATACTGCCAACAGATATTCGGGTTGAGGTGCAGGGGCACTAGATTCTGCCGCCCTCAGGTAGGGCACATCTAGCTGGTACACCATAATACTGGGCACCTCTACAACTACTGACCAGAAACAATAGTGCACTAAGGACAGCGCTATCTATGCCAGTGGGGAATTTTAGTTACAATTGAACACGCTGAGTGAAGAGTACCACATGCAAGGCTGTACTTGTCATACACATAGGTCGCCATATTGCTTGCCATCTCCAGAAGACCAGTTTAGCGGCCTGTGACTTGCAAGCAGAGCGCATAGGTCCAGACACCATGACTCTCAGCCTGAGCACCGGTCTCCTCCACAGGATGGTGCCACCTTCCTTCCCTACACATGCATGCCAGCCTAGTGGTCCCGCTGGTACATTACAACCAGACCTAACCAGGCATGAACAGCAACATTGTCGTATATGAACGCGCTAGTCACCTGGTGGCATTTCTTGTTAAGCTGAGACGCATCTAACCAGACCCCGCACTCTTCTGGCTGCGACAGGGCACGTTTTCTGCTCTTTATCTAGGGCACGGGCAGCAATGGAGGAGGAACACTGAGCTGGTGTCACTGGCCGCCTGACAGACTGGCTCTGAGATGCAGTTTCCAATTTCCCACGCCGGGTCCTTGCTGTGAGCCTGAGGTGTCCTGCGCACTGCCTGCACTGTGCGGACTACAGCCTAGTGGTCCGTGTAACTGCCTGCTCTCCGCTACTGAACATTGTACTTGAAGGAGAGAGGGAGACCCTGCCATGATTGGAGTACACAAGCAGTTAAAGGACATTGCAGGTCACCACGGGTGACCACGGAGCGGTGAGTAATAGCAAGCGCTTCACTCCCACTCCGTGGTCACATGACACAAACGAATCCTCAATGCAAAAAATTTGCATTGAGGATTTTTGTGTGTCGAATTACTCTATTCAATTGAGTAATCGTTTCAGCCCTACACAGGTGCCCCTATTAACCCCTCTCTCCCCCCCGCCAATAACTTTATACATGCCATTGCCAAATCACAGGTGCCCCCATTTCCCCCCTGCCCCACCGCTAACTTTATACTTACCTTTCCTGGCAGTGCAGCGTGCACTGAAACGTGGAGACCGCAGGAGTTGCGTCTTCATCCCAGCATGCACTGGGACCTAACGTCACACACAGCGTCAGCCAGCGCGCTGACGGTGTGTGAACGCAAGGCCCTGCAGCGCGGTGCCGAGTCGTGAGGCCACGGAGCGGTGAATGAGAAGCTTCATTTCACTCACGCTCCGTGGTCATGTGATTTAAACGAATCCTCCATGCAGGGAAACTGCATCAAGGATTTTTTTCATCGATGAATCGTTTGAGCCCTACTGTCAACGTTTCCTAAGTCTTCACTTCAGTCTCCATGCTCCAGCTGCGCTCTGCTATTTACAACCCAAACCAGATTATGGGTGTAGATGAGCTGCAGCCACAACACTTTGCATAGTGCTGAGTGCTGTAAGATCAGCCAGAAATGTAAACGCCTACTACACCCTTCCCTGAGCTCCCCCCCCCCCATTACACCCCCCATCATTCCTTTGCTGCTTCCATCTATTGTTTCTTCTCGCACAGCTTTAATATGACAAGCAGTAGAGTCTGCCTGCTTGTGGATTGAGAGCATTGACCAGTCCATTCCAAGATCACATGGGTTTTACATCACCACTATTTGGGCAGGGATTATGAAAGAGGCCATTATGGGAGGCCTGGTTTTGATGACAGAGGATCCAGTCTCTACAGAGGGCACAGCCACATGGCCATTCTGACAATCTCCAGAGTGAGACAGAAAGAGTAGTGCAAGTACATTACTAAGTTGCAGGGCCTGGCAGGGGAAGCACAGGGAAATTGAAAAATGTGTACCTGGATGACCCCTTTGATGAAAACCTGATCCAGAGAGCTTTGGACCTCAGACTGGGCCAAAGATTTACCTTCAACAGGACAATGATCCTAAGCACACAGCCAACACAACAAAGGAGTGGCTTAGGGACAACTTTGCGAATGTCCTGGAGTGGCCAACCCAATGAAACATCTCTGGAGAGACCTGAAAATGGCTGTCCACTGTCGGTCCTCATGTAACCTGACAGAACTTGAGAGGATCTGCAGAGAAAAATCCAGATGTGCCTAAGACTAGAGGCTGTAATCGCTGCCAAATGTGCTTCAACTAAGTACTGAGTAAAGGGTCTGAATTCTTATGTCAATGCACAATATTAGGGCTCATTCAGACAGCCGTATGCTATCCGCAAAAATGCGGATCCGTTTTTTTGCAGATTTAGATGCTGTCCCATTCACTTCTATGGGGCCCTTTTCTATTCCACGGTTCCGCAAAACAAATGAAACATGTCCTATACTTGTCCGTGAAAATCAGGACATGGCCCCATTGAAGTCTATGGGTCCGCAAAAATACTGAATGCTATCCGTTTTTTTGTGGATCTGCAAAAAAACTGATAGCATTCAGTATTTTTGCGGACAGCATACGGCCGTCTGAATGAGTCCTTAGTTTTTCCTTTTCGATAAATAGCAAAGATTTTGAACATTATGGGGGTATTGAGTGCAGAATGATGGGGAAAGAAGTGATTTTCTTTTTTTTTTTTTTTTTTTGACAGGACCTCAACATACAGTAACAAAATGTGAAAAAAGTTAAAACGTCTGAAGCCTTTCTGTGTGTCAATTGTGAAGTAGTAAAAATTATAAATTTCAAAATATTTTTGTGCAGATACACCCAAAACGTTACAATTCTGTAGTGTGGGGCTTGATAAATTCCCCCAACAGTGTACACAGAGTTTTATCTAATGAGTCCTAACAATGAGAAAATGTTAAACACACTCAAGAAGCCCCAGACTTTTGGCATAAAGGATACATAAAATTCTTGTACTAGATACACATTCTACATACTGTACACACTGTAAGCATCTATCTTATGTCAGGTGGCATACAATCACATCTAACGATTCACATCAGAATTGATCGGTTCTGTACACTTGCATCATAATTTGTAGGCTGCATACAGTCACATCTGTATCTGCAAGTTGTTTGTACTCAAGTGCGAATCTGTAGGTCACATGCACTTATTTGCAGGTTGCTTGTACTTGCATCAGAATGTATAGGTTGTGTGTGCTCACATGGAATCTTGCCTACACTCTCATCATTATCTGCAGGTTACATACATTCACATTGGAATCTGCAAGTTGCACATACTTTCATCATTATCTGAGGATCATGGTCATGCATACTTACATTTTCCAGAATAATGTTTCCACGTCACTGCTGGTTCAGGCCTGCCAGTGGCCAGACACCGGAGGGTCACAGTGCTCCCCTCATTGACTGTAATGTTTGTAGAGATGTTTAGGATTTGGGGTGGAACTGTAGGAAAAATGTAAATAGTTAACTCCAATGAAGTAATAGAATAGAAGTCCAATGTAAACTGCATCATATCAGTTATCACATGTATATCTAATGCATACATATATCAGTTGTTACTGGGAATCGTACGTTGTGAAGAGGAATGAAACTCATACAAGAAACTTGTGTAATAAGTGTCTATACTTTCTGGCTGAAACTTCTGTATGAAGTGCAATAATAATGTGTGGTGTTCCTCAGGGGAAGGGCATGTGTGTAACTCCCCTACTCTTGGGCAGGTTTTAATTATTTTTGGTTCCTGGTAATATTGTGCATATAGCACATTTAATATGTGTACATATGATATATACAGCTGCCTTTCCATGAACAGAAGGGCATACTTTACTACTACACAAATAAAGCAAATTATTGGAGCATCCAAAGACCAGGGAAGCCCATTCTGGCCACAGCGGTTGGCTGAAAAAATGTCTAAAGAGGTGGTCATGTCCAGTGGCATACATAGGGCCCCATAGCAAGGGTCAAACCAGGGCCCCCCCTAAACCCTTTTCAATGACCCCTGGGCCATTTTTCCACTGCTTAATTTGCTAAAAGTTGTTCCTTTAGAGGGTAGAGTCTTGACCAAGTTTTCACCTCCAGTAGAAAAGGACTGAGACTGGGCCCCCTCTTGCCCTGGGCCCCATAGTAGTCGCATGGTCTGCTGATATGGTAGTTACACCCCTGGTCATATCGCTGAACTGGCCGCACAGGGGCCCAGGGTGATTGGGGACCCATCCCAACTGTAGAGCAGTGGCAGAAGTGCCCAGGTTGCACTCCTAAGCTAAGAGTGGGGGTGGCGGTGCAATGCAGGCCCCGACATACAGTAACTTTGCTTGGGGCCCCCAAAACACTGCAGTGTTGGCCTATTGAGAGGGGAGTCCACGTGATCCATTAATACATTGTAATATAGTATCAATCTGATTGTTCATGATTGTTACTAAAGGCTGTATAAGACAGCCTGATTGAACAGCCGATTGATGGGAATGAAGCATTCCTTCTCAGCAATCGTCTGCTCGCTAGTGTAGGAGACCACTGCTATTACATGCAGTCCTCTACTCCACAGTATAGGGAGGAACAATAGCTATGCCATCACGCTTCCTTATATTGAATCACTGTTCACTAGCAGCAGATTATGATTAGACACCATGATCTGCCAACAATGATTTTTTAACCTGTTAAAAGATTTGGATTGTCCGATGAATTAGCGTTTGCTTGTTCATCGGGCAATAGGCGGCAGGTGTAAATCAGGCTTCGGTCGCCTATTTATTTAGTAAAACTATAAAATTCATATACAGTTGTGTTCAAAATAATAGCAGTGTGTTTAAAAAAGTGAATAAAGCTCAAAATCCTTCTAATAGCGTTTATTTCCATACACACAAATGCATTGTGAACACTACACTTTCTATTCCGAATCAAAACATGAAGAAAACGATATCAAATTTGTGTTGTTCCTCTAAATAATTGAAGAAAAGTGAATATTAGACTGTTCAAAAAAATAGCAGTGTTTGTATTCTTCTTTACAAACTCAAACATTCACTATATAAACTGAAAAAGATTTTGCTTTCCTTTGAATCACTAAACTAATATTTAGTTGTATAACCAGTGTTTCTGAGAACTGCTGTACATCTGTGTTGCATGGAGTCAACCAACTTCTGACACCTGTGAACAGGTATTCCAGCCCAGGATGATTGGACTACATTCCACAGTTCTTCTCTATTTCTTGGTTTTGCCTCAGAAACTGCATTTTTTATGTCTCCCCACAAGTTTTCTATTGGATTAAGATCCGGGGATTGGGCTGGTCACTCCATAACGTCAATCTTGTTGGTCTGGAACCAGGATGTTGCACGTTTACTGGTGTGTTTGGAGTCGTTGTCTTGTTGGAACACCCATTTCAAGGGCATTTCCTCTTCAGCATAAGGCAGCATGACCTCTTCAAGTATTCTGATGTATTCAAACTGATCTATGATCCCTGGTATGCAATAAATAGGCCCAATACCGTAGTATGAGAGAGGAACATATCATGATGTTTGCGCCACCATGCTTCACCGTCTTCACAGTGTACTGCGGCTTGAATTTAGTGTTTGGGGGTCGTCTGACAAACTGTCTCCGGCCACTAGACCCTAAAAGAACAATCTTACTTTCATCAGTCCACAAAATGTCTCTTTAGGCCAGTCAATGTGCTGTTTAGCAAATTGTAACCTCTTCAACACATGTCTTTTTTTGAACAGTGGGACTTTGCGGGGGCTTCTTGCAGATAGTTTGGCTTAGGGGTGGGCGATATAGACGATATGCAATATAAACTATATAAATCTGGCCAATGATAGGTCCTGAGGGGTTAATTGCGGCGGATCATGGCGCGCAGTAATAGAGGCCGGGTATGGGATATGGCCGGCATATGCAGGTAGCTACGTTTGTATTCGGGCATATTAACTATACTCATTGGTGGCGCAGTGGCCACAGCCCCTCCCTTCTACTCCCCCTCTTCAAAGTATTATATTAATTGCGGGCCCCCCTCCTCCACACGATTAAATCTTTGGTGGCAGTGGCCCCAGGGTAGCAGCTTCTGATCGGAGCCCCAGCAGTGTAATTGCGGGGCTCCGATCGGTTATCATGGCAGCCAGGACGCTACCGAAGCCCTGGCTGCCATAGTCGGCTCCCTGCTGCTGTGTGCACTATGCACAGAGCTACAGGGAGAGTGTGAAGTCCTATTCACCCTGATAGAGCTCTAGGGTTCTAGCCCCTAAGGAGGCTAATAGTAAAAGTAAAAAAAAAAAAAAAAAAAGTTTAAACCCTCCGAAATATAGAATAGATTGTGATGCATATCGCACATGCTTAAAATTATATCGCAATATAGATTTTAGGCCATATCGCCCACCCCTAGTTTGGCTTCACATAGGCGTATTCTAATTGTAACAGTACTCACAGGTAACTTTAGACCTTCTTTGATCTTCCTGGAGCTGATTGCTGGCTAAGTCCTTGCCATTTTGGCTATTCTTCTATCCATTTGAATGGTAGTTTATTTGCTTTCTTCCACGTCTTTCAGGTTTTGGTTGCCATTTTAAAGCATTTATTTTTTACATTTTTAAAAGGTCTGCGCATGCGCAGACCGGAAGACCGGATCCGTCAATGCGGCAATTTTACATTACAATGGGAAAAAATGCCGGATCCGACATTCAGGCAAGTGTTCAGGATTTTTGGGTGGAGAGAAAAATGCAGCATGCTGCGTTTTTTTTCTCCGTCCTAATACCGTAAAAGGATTGAACTGAAGAGATCCTGATGCATCCTGAACGTATTTCTTTCCATTCAGAATGCATTAGGTTAAAACTGATCAGTTTTTTCCGGTATTGAGCCCCAAGGATGGAACTCAATACCGGAAAACTTTGACGCAAGTCCGAAAGTACCACCATAATTCAGAAATAATTATTTTAAAATTTCCGTTAATTTGTCCAATTCTGTGCAGCACAGTTATTTTCATACTGCCAGAGCTTGCTGTGTGTAGGATTACCATGTAAACAACAAAAATTTTGCTGAATTTCATCCCCCCAAACCCCCATAGACATTGTCATTTTTACTTTTCCCATTGACGTAGCCATATAAGGGCTTGCTTTTTTTAGATATATGTCAGTAGTATTCTGTGGGTTAGTACAATTACAGCAATTACAAATATATGTATTTTATTTATATATTTTAAAACTTTTTTGCACAAAAAAAAATAGTTGTGCATCTCCATGTTCTCAAATATAACTAGTTCTGGTCATTATGGCCACGACAATACCAATTATATATAGTTATTCTTATTCCAATAATAAAGGGTTTGAAGAGGACTTGTCACCTTTTATTTAGTAACTACTTGCATTCCCCATAAAATATCAGGTCTTAAAAATCTTTTCTCATGACTGTATGTTTTGTCATTCCTCTGTTATTCCTACTATACATTTATGGATAAATTGGTAATAAAATAAATTGGCACAGTGTTAGACACAGCAGGGACACACCAGCAACTGTTAACACCCATTCGTTAATATATTCATAACATTCTAGTATGAATAATGGAAGGACAACACAACATAATGTGAAAATATGCTCCAGAATTGTCATTTCATGTGAAGTGCAATTATTTAGTAAAAGACAGGTGGTATCAGATCCTTTTAAATAAGTGGAGAAAGGCATTTTTTTTTTACTGGAGGTTTCTGTTTATTTTTATAAAACCCTTTTTTTTTTACTTTTTTTTTAAACCTTTTTTATTAGCCTCACCCAAATCTCCTTATTGCTTGATTGCTCTGTACTGCAGTCTATTAAGCCATGTCTCTGGGAGGATCTAATTAGATGGCAGACCTGGGGGCCATTATTTGGCTTCCATAACAACCTGTTGGCAGCCTGCAAATGTGGCATAAGGGTACCTATGAGATGACGTGTAACCACTTAGATGCTGCAGTAGCTATTGACTGTGGCATCTAAGGTTCATATGGCTAGGATTGGAGTGATTTTTGATCCTGGCCTATTGCAGCAGAGTAGCAGCTGTATGTTACAGCTCACATAAGCTGCCGATGGCAAAGGCTCCGCACCATCATCCCATCATACGTGTACAGCGGGTGTCGGAAAGTACTTCCTGACCATGCTATGAATGTACTGCTGATGCTGTAGGGGGGTTAAAAAGGTTCTGTCAACTCTCCTGACAAGACTGGCATCTCTTCTTCTGCATTGTGCCATTCCTTTGTTGTTCCTGTAAGTGTATGAATAGAAATGTCAGGAGAGCATACCAGTTCTGCTTATCTGCAAAAAACCCACTGACAATTGTCCCACCAGAGCTTTCATCACCATGATCTGCCTGGGCTGACATCCATTCCCCCCGCACTAAATGTTAGCTGTAGATCAGTAATGATTTTAACTGGCAGCGGTGAACACAGCCCGCCTTGATGGACTGTATCATCTGTTGTATGGGGTTAAACAGGTGCACACAGAGGATTGACGGATCCATATACCTGCGACACTCATCATGCCTCCAGAATATACGGACGCTGCTAGAACCCGAAGGCCTCATCAATACGATACTTTATCCTTTAATGGCCGTTTCATAATGTTGTATGAGTTTATCAGCTTTTAGCGTCTCCCTGTGAAGTGATCAATATGAGTTACAGCAAAATGTACAGAGACGCGACAGCCGCGGGAACAGCGAGAGCTGCTCGGCCGTCGCCAACATCTCTCTCTTTATGGTAAACAGCAACTCTCACATTGTTCTCTGCAAAATGTGATCCTTTGTCTTGCTTTTGGTTTTGTTCCCACTCTCATCATTAATTTATAGGGCCAATGTGAAGGTGGACCTCCGCGGTGTGGGGAAACATGGACAGACGAGTGTGACCTATGTGCAGGATCTAATGTCTTGTCAGTAGGAGACAACTGGTGCTTTAATTCTTCATGATCTGGAGTCAGGTGATTGCGCACACAGCCGCTCCCCTCCATATAGTGAGAGGCTCCAATAATCATACATTTCTTTTATTTCTGGAATCTGACATACTTGCATTGTTAGCTTGGAATTACCCAATGTAATAGATAGGACGTAGGCAATAAGAGCCACAATATCTTCGGAAAGTTGCATAAATGCTGTGATTTGTCAATGTGATACAGCATAGAAGGTGGAACTCATAACTTATTACTATAACACCAGATTTCTTCATGATAAGATATACTAATTGACCTCAGACCCCTTCCCTTGCCAATCTCAGAGTTACTTAGAGCTGCAATCACTATTCTGCTGGTGGAGTCACTGTGTACATACTAGGGGTCGACCGATTATCGGATTTCGAACGTTATCGGTATCTATTTTGCTGATATACTGATAACGTATTGGGAACACGGATCGCGCTGCTGTCAGCGCTCTCCGTGTTCCCTCAGCAGCACAGGGAGGAAGGAAGCAGTGTCTTCCAGCCCCCTGTGCTGCTGCTGCCACCAATGAGAGGAGGGAGGACAAGAGGAGGGGAGGGGCTGCGCCACCAATGAAGATAACTCTCTCATTCATTTAAATTCAACAGGAGGAGGGAGCTGGCTGCAGAATCCCATAGCCGGCTCCCGACCTCTATGACAGCAGCTGCGATCTGCGGTAGTTAACCCCTCAGGTGCCGCGGATCGCAGCTACCGCTCATAGAGGTCGGGAGCCGGCTATGTGATTCTGCAGCCAGCTCCCGCCTCCTGTATATGAATTAATTAGTTATCTTCATTGGGGGCGCAGTGTGCCCCTCCCCCCAAACCCCAGTATTAATCATTGGTGGTGCAGTGCACCCCCCAAACCCCAGTATTAATCATCGGTGGCTCAGTGCGCCCCTCCACCCAAGCCCCCCAGTATTAATAATTGGTGGCGCAGTACCGCCCCCCCCCCCCACCCAAGCCCCCCAGTATTAATCATTGGTGGCAGTGGCCACAGGGTCCCCTCTCCCCTCCTCCTCACTGGCAGTTCTGATCGGAGCCCCAGCAGTGTAATATATATATATATATATATATATATATATATAAACACACACCAAAATATTATTTATAAATGAAAAACAAAGATTTACAAAAAAAAACACTACACGTTAACAATAAACATTCATTTTCAGCAGATTTGTGTAGGAATTATTATTATTTTTTTTTTAATTAAAATTCACAGAATATCCTTATAAATTATCAGCTATCGGCCTGAAAGTTAACAGATTATCGGTATCGGCCCTGAAAAATCCTTATCGGTCGATCCCTAGTACATACATTACATTACTTATCCTGTACTGATACTGAGTTACATCTTGTATTATACTGCAGAGTTGCACTCACTATTCTGCTGGTGGAGTCACTGTGTGCATACATTACTTAGCCTGTATTATACTCAAGAGCTGCACTCACTATTATGCTGGTGAAGTCACTGTACATTTATTACATTATTTATCCTGTACTGTTTCTCAGTTACATCCTGTATTAAACTCTATGATGATGGCTTCTGAGCTAAAATCTGCCAGCATTCTCTGCATGTTCATTATTTGCACATAGTTTGCGTTGGTGATTTCCATGTCAGAAAGTTATTACATCAAGCCCAGCAGAGTCACCTGATGTAGAAAAAAGTAACTGCCCCCTGTCATCTAGGAGCTCGGGTGAGTGATAGAGGTCTTCAGACTACGTCTGTAGGTGTTGTGGTCAGGCTCCACTTATGCAGTAGTAGTGAAGCTCAGTACAGAGGTGCTACAACCTGCCATAAGGGAGTTTCTGTAGGGGAATAGTGTGCAGAAAATCTACAGCAGTTAGAGTAGCAGCAAAGAGAATGAGAACTTCACAAATGTCTTCCACGTGCTGTGGAGAGTGCCCACACTGGAATCTGCACCTACATTGACATGTAATGCAGATTTTGCTTTTGCAACTTTTGTCCACATACATGGGTTTTCTGCAGTGGTTGCAATCTTAGGCAACGTTCCCACGGACAGCCGCGCCATAATTTTGCACAAAACCCGCCGACGGCCGCATCCTCGCAGCCTCCCATACATCTCAGTGAGAGGCAGCACAGAGGACCGTGGAGCGGCGGCTTAAATCTGTGGCCGCGCCGTGAAAGGACATGTCCATTGAGATGTATGGGAGGCAGAGAGGACGCAGCCGTCAGCAGGTTTTTGGCGAAAGTTCGGTGTGGCTGTGTGCGCCAAAATGCCACTTAAAAAAAACACTGTGTGAACGTTTGGAGCGTAACATCATAGTGTCAGGCTCCAGTTCCAGAGCCCCTCCCTCCCCCCCCCCTGTGTTGTGTTTTTTTGTCATTGAGATTTAGTCCCATACATTTTTTGAAGCCTGGAAAATGTTGCTCCTATCTGGGACTGGATGCCCCAAGGTTACGCTGCCCTGGCCTCCTAAACACATGAAAACCCAACATCCCCAGTCAGTTTATTGGACAATCATTAGTGCCACTCTGAGGCTCCATCCAACTTGTTACACTATCCCGTGCAGAGTTTGAACCCGACTTCTTCACTTTTCTACATGTTAATAGAAAAACTTCAAGCATCAGTTGTAAGGGCTGCAATAAAGGCTGCTCCATCTGCTTTCACTGTTGCACCTTTTGCAGGTTTTTGCATTTCATAAATTCTGTAGGAAGCGTCTCGTAATGATGAGTCATTTAAGACATGGCCACATATGGCATAAGCCGTGCAGACTTTCCTCAGTGGGATTATTTGTGGAAAATCCACAGAGTTTAGAGCAGCGGGAAAGAGGATGAGATTTGAACAAATGTCATCCACACTCTGCAGAATGTTTCTGCAATCCACACATAACTGGTCAATAAACATGAGGGAGTCACAAATCAAATTTATGAACTTCTCTAAAGATTCTTATTTCAGAGAATCCAAATCTTTGTTCTACACAAATTGCTCAAAGTAGCACCCCCAATTTCACATGTCAGAAGACTGAGAAGAAGGCTTCTCACTTTGGTGCGGCTGTCCATGCCAAAATTCGGCTTAAAAAGCTGCTGTGTGGACTTCACCTTAAAGATATCCAGGCTGGAGCTTGACATCATATTGTCAGGCTCAGATCCAGAGCCCCTTTGCAACACCATAAAGGGATAGTTTTTGGACCATCTTTTCAATTAAAAAAAAATGCCAAATCCCTTCTACCATCCATTCACCCATAGCCATGTATGTCACTGTCACTCTGACATCACTAATGCTGTCTTGGCTTTAAGAGCTTGAAAGAGGTTGGATACAGTCCTTGGAGACCTCAGATTGCCCTGAAAAGTCATGTATGACAATTGGGAAGCTTCCGATTCGGACCAGATTCATTCGGGTCGAATTGAGGCTGATGACTGATTCAACTGAATTTGACCTAAACTAATTTCGCTAGTCTCTACTTGTCAGTATATGCTGCATGGATTTCACCTGTTGTAAGGCCTTATGCCTCATTCACACGTCAGTGTTCGCTCAGCGATTTTTAGCCAGAACCAGGTGCGGCTCTAAACACAGAACAGGAGCAGATCTTTCCCTTCTACCTTATGTCTGCGGAGGCTCCACTCCTAGTTTTGGCTCACAATCACTGATGGAAAACACTGACCAAACACTAATGTGTGAATAAGGACTAATGCAACATGTCAGGTCGGTGATACATATGCAGCATGTACACATTGTAATTCACAGGAAAATCTACACAATTTGGTTTCAATTTAGGTCATTTTGGAAAATCTGCAGGGAAGGATTTGGCTATACCTTTAAAGGGGTATTCCGGGTACATCATGGTATTCTCTATGATAGAGCATTATTATTAGATTGGTGCGGGTCCCAGCAGTCATAACCTGGCAGTAACGGCAGGTTGGAAACGCAATTGCTGCAGATAGTCATGTAGAAATACTGTTTCTGAGTGGCAGGGCACCTGCTCAATCTGCTGCCCAATTCATTTGGTGGGTTTCAGCAATCAGACTCCCACTGATCTAATAGTTACCCCATATCTTCTGGATAGAGGATAACTTGATGTAACTGGAACAACCCTTTAACCCCTTAGGGACCGGGCTCATTTTAACCTTAAGGACCAGGCCATTTTTTGCAAATCTGACCAGTGTCACTTTAAGTGGTGATAACTTTCAAACGCTTTGACTTATCCAGTCCATTCTGAGATAGTTTTTTCGTCACATATTATACTTCATGACACTGGTAAAATGGAGTAAAAAATATTCATTTTTATTTATAAAAAATACCAAATTTGCAAACATTTTTGAAAAATTAGCAAATTTCCAAGTTTCAATTTCTCTACTTCTATAATACATAGTATTACCTACAAAAATAGTTATTACTTTACATTCCCCAGATGTCTACTTCATGTTAGGATCATTTTGGGAATGACATTTTATTTTTGGGGGACGTTACAAGGCTTAGAAGTTTAGAAGCAAATCTTGAAATTTTTCAGAAATTTTCAAAAACCAACTTTTTAAAGGACCAGTTCAGGTCTGAAGTCACTTTGTGAGGCTTGCATAATAGAAACCACCCAAAAATTACCCCATTCTAGAAACTACATCCCTCAAGGTATTCAAAACAGATTTTACAAACTTTAGGTGTTCCATAAGAATTAATGGAAAAACTTTATTTTTGTATAACTTACCAGTAAAATCTCTTTCTCGCTCTTCCTTGGGGGACACAGAAGACCTTGGGTATAGCTCAGCTCTGTAGGAGGCGTGACACTAAGTGAAGACTGTTAAGCCCCTCCTCCATCAGCTATACCCTCAGCCTGGAGAGAGAGACTGCCAGTTGCGTGTCCAAGTAGTGAGAAAAGGCAAAGTCCACCAAGTGGAAACAACAAGCCAACTACCCAACGGGTAAAACAAAACTCGGAAACCGTGCAGAAAAAAGCAATGATTGGGTGGGTGCTGTGTCCCCCAAGGAAGAGCGAGAAAGAGATTTTACTGGTAAGTTATACAAAAATCTCGTTTTCTCGCCCATTTTCCTTGGGGGACACAGAAGACCTTGGGACGTTCAAGAGCAGTCCAAGAGGGGAGGGACCACAGCACCAAGGCGAAGCACCCGAAGGCATCAAGGAAATGCAGCCTGCAAACCCAGGCGGCCCAAGGCAGCAGCCGCCGAAGCACGAGTATGCATCCTGTAGAACTTGGTAAGGCGTGCAAGGAAGACCGTGGCCACCTTGCACAATTGCATGGCCGAAGCCCAATGCCTCCGGCCCAGGAGGCACCGACCGCTCTGGTGAAATGAACGGTGACACCAAAGGCAGAACCCTGCCCTTGTTGCGGTAACCTCAGCAATAACCATTCTGATAAAGCGGAGGAAAGCCACCCTGGAGCCGTCAACCTTTGCGTGGACCTCCTGGAAACACAAGAGACCGAGTGTCGACAAGAGTCGGAGATGTCCAAGTAAAAACTGCAGAGACACGATGGCTACAAAAACACAACCGTACAGGACAGAAGGAGTAGAGAGAGAACTTCAGTAACGGCTCCAAGAGAAAGAGTGGAGCGCCGAGAGCTCAGTATGTAGTTCCCAGGGCGGTACCGGGGGACGGTACAGAGGAACCAAAGAGCCACTCCGTGGAAGAAGGTCTTAACAGGTCCAGAGGGCCAGGGAACGCTGGAAGAGGAAGGACAGCGCCGATACTTGACACTTCAAGTAACAGAGTCCCAGCCCCAGGTCCAGGCCGGACTGGAGAAAGACAGAATCATGGGGAGAGAAAGGCATAGTGGGGGAATGCCCAGCTTCCAGAACCCCAGGTAAGAACCCTAAGTCAGACAACAGATCCTGGACGAAGCACGGCCGGGAGCGAACACTAGCGTGCCCGCTGGAATCGCCTGGGCAAGCGGAGAAAACCCAATGTGATCAGGCGCAGATCAGTGACACTGGCAAAAGGGTTGGCAAAACTGGTCCCGTCGACCCCCGAGCAACGTCGTCCCGTATCCACCCGGAGTGGGGGAGCAGAAGGAACAAACGGAAGGAACCGAAAAGGGCCCGCCCAGCATCCGACAGATGCCAGGACAAGACAGGCTAAAGTCCATGTCGATGTAGCCACCACAGGAAGGTGTTCTACAGTCCCCGTGTGGGGGATTTAAGGACAATCTTGACAGAAGAAGTAGTCCTCCCAAGTTACCGAGAAGGTAAGTCCACAGCAGGACCATTGCCCAGAATGGAAAAAGCAATCTGCACCTATCGGGAGACAGCATGCGGCAGACCCGGTAAATAGGCACACAGCTAGTACAGCCAGTGTAAATGAGGGAGACAGTATGAGGCCATAAGGAAACACCGGAACCATCCACGTGAACAACCATGTTTTCCCCAGAGGGGAGGGCAGTGAAGGAACAGCCTCTGAAGCCTGGCCGGGGCAGAAGCCACATCGGAGTGATCTTGTCCCAGCGAGAGCCAAAACAGAGCCGGCGAGAAAAATCAGTCGAGACAGAGACAGGCATGACACCCTCCAACCAAAAGGAGGAGTGGGCAACAGGGAAGCCATAGGACAGCTCAAAAGCAGAACCCCCGCTACTCTGAGATGCCCGGCTCACCGCCTCGCTGAAGGCGAATACCCTGATGAACCCAAAGTGGAGGTCCCCCGGACCTGAGTAATCGAGCACCCAAGAGAAGTTTGGCGACCTTCCGAGAAGAGCGGCCCGAACCTGGTAGCAGATCAGCCTGAAGCACAGAGGGTGCCAACAGGAAGGACTCATACCATACTGCATCCGAAGAGGAGGAATGGTAATAGGCGAGGGAACCGTAGTCCCGCCAGAGCCAACGTAGACTTCGAGGGGCGCTGCAGACAGCACTCTCGACCATGTGACCGCTTGCGCAGGGAAGCAATGCCGCGGGGGGACGAATGGGTACGCATCTAGGAACCACGAACACTCCCCAGGCGGAAGGGCCAACGAACATGGTGGATACCGTCACAACGGAAACGCAATATACATTCCAAACCAGAGAATGAGTACCACCCAGCTCGCTGCAGTAGAGAGCAAGTAGAGCCCGTCCGGGTCAGGTGGACAGAAAGATCTCTTCAGATAAGAGTGCAAGGCTTGCGGCAATTATCGTATCCCAAGAGAAAAAAAAAAAGTATGTCGCAGGAGAAAGGGAGGCATACGTACGAGCAGCCCCGTAAGCAGTGAGAAGGCCAACCCACCTACGGGAGGAGAAGGCATACACGGTTCAAACAACGCACAGATCGCACAAGAACGTCCGCTCACTGCAAAATAGTCACTCAGCGAAGAGGGCCTGCCACAGAGTCCCACAGAATCTACGGAAGTGCAAGGTGCAACCTGAAAGGGGGTTATGCACAAGACTAGTATGGCATGCGATGGAACGCAAGCAGTCCGCCCAGAAAGGGGGGAAATGTACTTGGCAAACACTGCAGACAACAAGAGTGCAAGGCCCGCCCCACAAGGGGGTGATGCCCAAGGCCAGTACCTACTTCAGAGAAGTAGGACATACCATATTCCGCCCAGAAGAGGGCCATGCACATGGCCACACAGCATCCAGCAGGACGCAGGAGGTCCACCTAGTGAAAGGGGGACATGCACAGGGTTATCCTAGCATTAAGTGCGTGTGCAATAATCCACCAAACACCGAATTTTGTGAGAGTACAACTCCTCCGCCAATGAATGGGGACATGTACAAGTCCAGCACAGCATATACAAGGACAGCCGTGAGTCCCGTGAGCGTGCAAAATCCCGCCCATGGAATGAGGGGTGGTCACGCACAAGGCCAGCACCATATCCAATGGGAGTGCAAGCACTCCACCCATGTTAGAGGCCATGCTCATGGCCAGCAACGTATCCGGTGAGAGTGCAGCATGCCGCCCAGAAATGGGGGGGTCATGCCCATGGCCAGTATCGCAACCAGGGAGAGTGCGAGCACCCCGCCATGGATGGGGGTCATGCACATGGCCAGCAAAGTACTGGCGAGAGAACAAACACAGTCAGTGAGAGTGTGTGTATGTTGCCTGAGGAAAGGAGACATGCCCATGGCCGGCAGCGAATCCAGTGAGAGTGCAGTACACCGCCCACGGAAGGGGGCATGCATATGGCCGGCAGCCGATCCAGTGAAAATTGCAAGCACCCCACCATGGAGGGGGGTCATGCACATGGCCAGCAACTTACCGGCGAGAGAACAACCCCAGTCAGTGAGAGTATATGCATGCCGTCTGAGGGAAGGAGGCATGCCCAAGACCGACAGCGAATCCAATGAGAGTGCAGCATACCGCCTATGGAAGGGGGTCATGCACATGGCCAGCAGCGAATCCAGTGAGAGTGCAGAATTTTCGCCTACGGAAGGGAGTCATGCCTATGTCCGGCAAAGAATCCAGTGTGAGTGCAGCGTTCCCCTATGGAAGGAGGTCGTGCACATGTATTCCGCATAAGAAAGGGGGTCATGCACATGGCCGGCAGCGAATCCAGTGAGAGTGCAGGGTTCCCCTATGGAAGGGGGTCACGCACATGGCCGGCAGCGAATCCAGTGAGAGTACAGCGTTCCGCCTATGGAAGGGGGTCGTGCACATGGCCAGCACCGTATCCGGTGAGCGTGCAGTATTCCGCCTAAGAAGGGGGTCATGCACCAGGCCAGCCCGCAGCCAGATAGAGAGCAGTATCCCGCCTAGGAAGGGGGGGTCATGCACATGGCGGGCACCATAACTGGAGGGTGACGAATTCTGCCTACAGAAAAGGCCGCATGCACTTGGCCAGCGTTGTACCCCGGGAGAGGGCAAGAAACCGCCTAGAAGGGGAACATGCACCTGGCCAGCGCCATAGCCTGGGAGCGCAACACCATGCCGTCTATGGAAGGGGGGCATGCATACAGGCAGCACTACTGAGATGAGGCTGCAGCCTCCTGCGCAGCTCACAAGAAATCCGTTAGTTGTCTATTTCATCTTTTTTTTTTTTTTTAATAACACAGCCTCTCTGAGACAGAAAGGGGGGCCACCATACAGGTGCACAGCCTCTTTGAGAAGCAGGAAAAAAGGGGGCCAGACATACAGGCCCATCGGAAGCCGCTGGTACCCAAAGGGTTAACTGGGATCCGGCTTGGGGGGCGGCGCCGCGATCCCCTGGGGGCGGGGGAACCTCCAGGCGGGAAGAATTCGCGCCTGGAGAAGTTCCCGCCCCCCCAACAGAGGCCGGAATTTTGCGGCCTAGTAGGCCGTGAAGCCGGGGCCTAAATTTTTGCGGCACCCGGCTGACAGGGGCGGGACAGGAATCGAGATACCGCCGGGACCTGAGCCGGAGTGGATTGTGTGTACATACCGGCCGCGGGTGCCCACCCTGCGGACCGGAAGAGTCAGGAGCCCTGGTGTAGCGCCGGAATGCGGCCCAGCAGGCCGCGAAGCCTGGACCAAAATTTTGCGGCGCCCGGCCGACCGGAATGCACCGACGGTCATTGGAGCATCGTGCTCAAGTCCAATGCCGGCCGCGGGAGCCCACCCCGCAGGCCAGAAAAGTCGGGGGCCGGGAAGGAGCGCTAGAGGCGCGGCCCAGCAGGCCGCTAAGCCTGCCAAAATTTGCCGGGGCCTTACGCCACTGCCGTCAGGCCCTGAGCAGCGGTAAGGGGATGGGGGGGACCCTGAGACCCTTGTGCTGGCGGGATGCAGGGGAGCTAGGCTGCTCTGGTCCACCATGCCTTCTGTGGGGGAGGCAGCAGTGCAGATTGCCGGCACTGGCGCAGCTCAACCCCGGGAGAAACAGAGAGGTCTAGTGCGTCTCTGTTGTCCCTGGAAGAAAAAGAAAAAGAAAAAAGTAAAAATCAAAAATTAAACAAGGAGAAAACAGCCCTGCAGAGCATGGAGTGTCTTGCCTCCTTGGACACTAAGCAAAAACTGGCAGTCTCTCTCTCCAGGCTGAGGGTATAGCTGATGGAGGAGGGGCTTAACAGTCTTCACTTAATGTCACGCCTCCTACGGAGCTGAGCTATACCCAAGGTCTTCTGTGTCCCCCAAGGAAAATGGGCGAGAAATAGAGATACAATTTAAAAATTTCACTTTTTTGGCTGATTTTCCATTTTAATAATTTTTTTCCAGTTACAAAGCAAGGGTTATGACTCTGATTCTGTAGTTTACAGAAACACCCCATATGTGGTCGTAAACTGCTGTACGGGCACACGGCAGGGCGCAGAAGGAAAGAAATTTTGCTGGACTGTTTTTTTGACACCATGTCCCATTTGAAGCCCCCTAGAGTAGAAACTCCCAAAACGTGACTGCATTTTAGAAACTACGGGATAGGGTGGCAGTTTTGTTTGTACTAGTTTAGGGTACATATTCTTTTTGGTTGCTCTATATTACAACTTTTTGTGAGGCAAGGTAACAAGAAATAGCTGTTTTGGCACCGTTTTTATTTTTTGTTATTTACAACATTCATCTGACAGGTTAGATCATGTGGTATTTTTATAGACCAGCTTGTCACGGACGCGGCAATACCTAATATGTATACTATTTTTTTTATTTATGTAAGTTTTACACATATTTGAAACAAAAACAATCATGTTTTAGTGTCTCCATAGTTTTTTCAGTTTTTGGGGGCGATTATCTTGGGTAGGGTATGATTTTTCGGGATGAGATGACTGTTTTATTGGCACTACTTTGGGGTGCGTATGACTTTTTGATCGCTTGCTATTACACTTTTTGTGATGTAAGGTGACAAAAAATGGCCTTTTTTTACACTTTTTTTTTTTTTTTTACGGTATTTACCTGAGGGGTTAGGTCATGTGATATTTTTATAGAGCAAATTATTACGGACGCAGCAATACCTAATATGTATACTTTTTTAAAATTTACTTAAGTTTTACACAATAACAGCTTTTTTAAAACCAAAAAGTCTTTTAGTGTCTCCAATTTCTGAGCCATAGTTTTTTTTATTTTTTGGGCGATTGTCTTAGGCAGGGGCTCATTTTTTGCGGTATGAGGTGACGGTTAGATTGGTACTGTTTTGGTGGGCATACGCCTTTTTGATCGCTTGCTGTTGTACTTTTTGTGATGTAAGGTGACAAATGTTTTTTTAGCACAGTTTTTTTTTAATTTTTTTTTACGGTGATCATCTGAGGGGTTAGGTCATGTGATATGTTTATAGAGCCGGTCGATACGGACACGGCGATACCTAATATGTCAACTTTTATTTTTTTCCCTAATTTTTACTAATTCTTTTTTACTTTACTTGGGGAAAATGAGGTTTTTTTTTAACTTTTACTTGAAATGTAAAAATTTTTTAGGGGAAAACTTTTTTTTAAACTGTTTTTCCACTTTAGTTTTTGTCCCACTTTGGGACTTCAACTTTTGGGGGTCTAATCCCTTTTACAATGCATGTCAATACTTCTGTATTGGAATGCATTAGCTGTATGAGTAATACAGTGTGTATTACTCATAAAGCTTCCGGCCTGTGAGATCCAGGGGGCTGGATCTCACAGGCTCGTCACCGGTAGGCAGCACCGATGCCTAAGGAAGACATCGCGCTGCCTTCCATGCCATCGGGTCCCCCCTACAGCCGCAAGGGGACCTGATGACACCGCCGCTGCAACATGTAAAAGCCGCAAACCGCAGGTCTGAATTGACCTGCGGTTTGTGGCGATCGCCGACACAAGCGGTCCAAAACGGATCAGTTTTGCCCTAATGCATTCTGAATGGAAAAGGATCCGCTCAGAATGGATCAGTTTGCATCAGTTCAGTCTCCATTCCGTTTTGGTGTCCGTCTGATGAAACTGAGCCAAACGGATCCGTCCTGACACACAATGTAAGTCAATGGGGATGGATCCGTTTTCACTGACACAATCTGGCACAATAGAAAACGGGTCCGTCCTCCATTGACTTTCAATGGTGTTCAAGATGGATCCATCTTGGCTATGTTAAATATAATACAAACGGATCTGTTCTGAACGGATGCAGACGGTTGTATCATCTGATCTGTCTGTGCAGATCCATGACGGATCCGCACCAAACACAAGTGTGAAAGTAGCCTTAGCGGACGCAGTACAGAGGCAACAAGTTCTTTGGATCAAGCAGTTCAGTGTTTTATTCACACTTTAGGCAAGTGACAAAACAAGCAGTCATATTCAAACAAAAAAGTCACCTTGCGGTGTTGGTGGTATTTCACACCATGCGGCAATTCTGCCTCAAAGAGTCCTTGCTGATAGCAGCACCAACCTGTTTTCACGCCAAACAGGTAGCAAGCCTTTATCCAGACACAAGGCTCCCAGATCCCAACACAGAGACCTGGCTCCTGAGCCCAGCTGCCTATTTAACCACCTCCGGACCGCCTAACGCAGGATCGCGTTCCGGAGGTGGCAGCCCTGCGCTCAGCGACGCATATACGCGTCATCTCGCGATGGCCGAGATTTCCTGTGAACGCGCGCACACAGGCGCGCGCGCTCACAGGAACGGAAGGTAAGAGAGTTGATCTCCAGCCTGCCAGCGGCGATCGTTCGCTGGCAGGCTGGAGATGTGTTTTTTTTAACCCCTAACAAGTATATTAGACGCTGTTTTGATAACAGCGTCTAATATACCTGCTACCTGGTCCTCTGGTGGTCCCCTTTGTTTGGATCGACCACCAGAGGACACAGGTAGCTCAGTAAAGTCCCACCAAGCACCACTACACTACACTACCCCCCCCCCCCCCCCGTCACTTATTAACCCCTTATTAGCCCCTGATCACCCCTGATCACCCCATATAGACTCCCTGATCACCCCCCTGTCATTGATTACCCCCCTGTCATTGATCAACCCCCTGTAAAGCTCCATTCAGACGTCCGCATGATTTTTACGGATCCACTGATAGATGGATCGGATCCGCAAAACGCATCCGGACGTCTGAATGAAGCCTTACAGGGGCGTGATCAATGACTGTGGTGATCACCCCATATAGACTCCCTGATCACCCCCCTGTCATTGATTACACCCCTGTCATTGATTACCCCCCTGTAAAGCTCCATTCAGACGTCCGCATGATTTTTACGGATCCACTGATAGATGGATCGGATCCGCAAAACGCATCCGGACGTCTGAATGAAGCCTTACAGGGGCGTGATCAATGACTGTGGTGATCACCCCATATAGACTCCCTGATCACCCCCCTGTAAAGCTCCATTCAGATGTCCGCATGATTTTTACGGATGCACTGATAGATGGATCGGATCCGCAAAACGCATCCGGACGTCTGAATGAAGCCTTACAGGGGCATGATCAATGACTGTGGTGATCACCCCATATAGACTCCCTGATCACCCCCCTGTAAAGCTCCATTCAGATGTCCGCATGATTTTTACGGATGCACTGATAGATGGATCGGATCCGCAAAACGCATCCGGACGTCTGAATGAAGCCTTACAGGGGCATGATCAATGACTGTGGTGATCACCCCATATAGACTCCCTGATCACCCCCCTGTAAAGCTCCATTCAGATGTCCGCATGATTTTTACGGATGCACTGATAGATGGATCCGATCCGCAAAACGCATCCGGACGTCTGAATGAAGCCTTACAGGGGCGTGATCAATGACTGTGGTTATCACCCCATATAGACTCCCTGATCACCCCCCTGTCATTGATTACACCCCTGTCATTGATCAACCCCCTGTAAAGCTCCATTCAGATGTCCGCATGATTTTTACGGATGCACTGATAGATGGATCGGATCCGCAAAACGCATCCGGACGTCTGAATGAAGCCTTACAGGGGCGTGATCAATGACTGTGGTGATCACCCCATATAGACTCCCTGATCACCCCCCTGTCATTGATTACCCCCCTGTAAAGCTCCATTCAGACGTCCGCATGATTTTTACGGATCCACTGATAGATGGATCGGATCCGCAAAACGCATCCGGACGTCTGAATGAAGCCTTACAGGGGCGTGATCAATGACTGTGGTGATCACCCCATATAGACTCCCTGATCACCCCCCTGTCATTGATTACACCCCTGTCATTGATTACCCCCCTGTAAAGCTCCATTCAGACGTCCGCATGATTTTTACGGATCCACTGATAGATGGATCGGATCCGCAAAACGCATCCGGACGTCTGAATGAAGCCTTACAGGGGCGTGATCAATGACTGTGGTGATCACCCCATATAGACTCCCTGATCACCCCCCTGTAAAGCTCCATTCAGATGTCCGCATGATTTTTACGGATGCACTGATAGATGGATCGGATCCGCAAAACGCATCCGGACGTCTGAATGAAGCCTTACAGGGGCATGATCAATGACTGTGGTGATCACCCCATATAGACTCCCTGATCACCCCCCTGTAAAGCTCCATTCAGATGTCCGCATGATTTTTACGGATGCACTGATAGATGGATCGGATCCGCAAAACGCATCCGGACGTCTGAATGAAGCCTTACAGGGGCATGATCAATGACTGTGGTGATCACCCCATATAGACTCCCTGATCACCCCCCTGTAAAGCTCCATTCAGATGTCCGCATGATTTTTACGGATGCACTGATAGATGGATCCGATCCGCAAAACGCATCCGGACGTCTGAATGAAGCCTTACAGGGGCGTGATCAATGACTGTGGTGATCACCCCATATAGACTCCCTGATCACCCCCCTGTCATTGATTACCCCCCTGTAAAGCTCCATTCAGACGTCCGCATGATTTTTACGGATCCACTGATAGATGGATCGGATCCGCAAAACGCATCCGGACGTCTGAATGAAGCCTTACAGGGGCGTGATCAATGACTGTGGTGATCACCCCATATAGACTCCCTGATCACCCCCCTGTCATTGATTACACCCCTGTCATTGATTACCCCCCTGTAAAGCTCCATTCAGACGTCCGCATGATTTTTACGGATCCACTGATAGATGGATCGGATCCGCAAAACGCATCCGGACGTCTGAATGAAGCCTTACAGGGGAATGATCAATGACTGTGGTGATCACCCCATATAGACTCCCTGATCACCCCCCTGTCATTGATCAACCCCCTGTAAAGCTCCATTCAGATGTCCGCATGATTTTTACGGATGCACTGATAGATGGATCGGATCCGCAAAACGCATACGGACGTCTGAATGAAGCCTTACACGGGCGTGATCAATGACTGTGGTTATCACCCCATATAGACTCCCTGATCCCCCCCCTGTCATTGATCACCCCCCTGTCATTGATCACCCCCCCTGTCATTGATCACCCCCCCTGTCATTGATCACCCCCCTGTCATTGATCACCCCTCTGTAAGGCTCCATTCAGACATTTTTTTGGCCCAAGTTAGCGGAATTTTTTTTTTTTTTTCTTACAAAGTCTCATATTCCACTAACTTGTGTCAAAAAATAAAATCTCACATGAACTCACCATACCCCTCACGGAATCCAAATGCGTAAAATTTTTTAGACATTTATATTCCAGACTTCTTCTCACGCTTTAGGGCCCCTAGAATGCCAGGGCAGTATAAATACCCCACATGTGACCCCATTTCGGAAAGAAGACACCCCCAGGTATTCCGTGAGGGGCATATTGAGTCCATGAAAGATTGAAATTTTTGTCCCAAGTTAGCGGAACGGGAGACTTTGTGAGAAAAAAATTAAAAATATCAATTTCCGCTAACTTGTGCCAAAAAAATTTTTTTTCTATGAACTCGCCATGCCCCTCATTGAATACCTTGGGGTGTCTTCTTTCCAAAATGGGGTCACATGTGGGGTATTTATACTGCCCTGGCATTCTAGGGGCCCCAAAGCGTGAGAAGAAGTCTGGTATCCAAATGTCTAAAAATGCCCTCCTAAAAGGAATTTGGGCACCTTTGCGCATCTAGGCTGCAAAAAAGTGTCACACATCTGGTATCGCCGTACTCAGGAGAAGTTGGGGAATGTGTTTTGGGGTGTCATTTTACATATACCCATGCTGGGTGAGAGAAATATCTTGGTCAAATGCCAACTTTGTATAAAAAAATGGGAAAAGTTGTCTTTTGCCAAGATATTTCTCTCACCCAGCATGGGTATATGTAAAATGACACCCCAAAACACATTCCCCAACTTCTCCTGAATACGGCGATACCACATGTGTGACACTTTTTTGCAGCCTAGGTGGGCAAAGGGGCCCATATTCCAAAGAGCACCTTTAGGATTTCACAGGTCATTTACCTACTTACCACACATTTGGGCCCCTGGAAAATGCCAGGGCAGTATAACTACCCCACAAGTGACCCCATTTTGGAAAGAAGACACCCCGAGGTATTCCGTGAGGGGCATGGCGAGTTCCTAGAATTTTTTATTTTTTGTCACAAGTTAGTGGAAAATGCTGATTTTTTTTTTTTTTTTTTTTTCATACAAAGTCTCATATTCCACTAACTTGTGACAAAAAATAAAAACTTCCATGAACTCACTATGCCCATCAGCGAATACCTTGGGGTGTCTTCTTTCCAAAATGGGGTCACTTGTGGGGTAGTTATACTGCCCTGGCATTCTAGGGGCCCAAATGTGTGGTAAGGAGTTTGAAATCAAATTCTGTAAAAAATGACCTGTGAAATCCGAAAGGTACTCTTTGGAATATGGGCCCCTTTGCCCACCTAGGCTGCAAAAAAGTGTCACACATCTGGTATTGCCGTACTCAGGAGAAGGTGGGGAATGTGTTTTGGGGTGTCTTTTTACATATACCCATGCTGGGTGAGAGAAATATCTTGGCAAAAGACAACTTTTCCCATTTTTTTATACAAAGTTGGCATTTGACCAAGATATTTATCTCACCCAGCATGGGTATATGTAAAAAGACACCCCAAAACACATTCCTCAACTTCTCCTGAATACAGAGATACCAGATGTGTGACACTTTTTTGCAGCCTAGGTGGGCAAAGGGGCCCATATTCCAAAGAGCACCTTTCGGATTTCACTCGTCATTTTTTACAGAATTTGATTTCAAACTCCTTACCACACATTTGGGCCCCTAGAATGCCAGGGCAGTATAACTACCCCACAAGTGACCCCATTTTGGAAAGAAGAGACCCCAAGGTATTTCGTGATGGGCATAGTGAGTTCATAGAAGTTTTTATTTTTTGTCACAAGTTAGTGGAATATGAGACTTTGTAAGAAAAAAAAAAAAAAAAAAATCATCATTTTCCGCTAACTTGTGACAAAAAATAAAAAGTTCTATGAACTCACTATGCCCATCAGCGAATACCTTAGGGTGTCTACTTTCCGAAATGGGGTCATTTGTGGGGTGTTTGTACTGTCTGGCCATTGTAGAACCTCAGGAAACATGACAGGTGCTCAGAAAGTCAGAGCTGCTTCAAAAAGCGGAAATTCACATTTTTGTACCATAGTTTGTAAACGCTATAACTTTTACCCAAACCATTTTTTTTTTACCCAAACATTTTTTTTTTATCAAAGACATGTAGAACTATAAATTTAGAGCAAAATTTCTATATGGATCTCGTTTTTTTTTGCAAAATTTTACAACTGAAAGTGAAAAATGTCATTTTTTTGCAAAAAAATCGTTAAATTTCGATTAATGACAAAAAAAGTAAAAATGTCAGCAGCAATGAAATACCACCAAATGAAAGCTCTATTAGTGAGAAGAAAAGGAGGTAAAATTCATTTGGGTGGTAAGTTGCATGACCGAGCAATAAACGGTGAAAGTAGGGTAGGTCAGAAGTGTAAAAAGTGGCCTGGTCTTTCAGGGTGTTTAAGCACTGGGGGCTGAGGTGGTTAAGTAAAGCCAGGTGCTGCCAAAACCCGGACCGGCACTTAAAATCCAGTCCGGTATTTGACCTCACCTGGCTGTAAACCAGCCCTGCAGCACATGCTGGGAGGAAAATACCTATTTTCCCAGACCAAACCTCTCACTGTGTCACATCCCCCCCCCCAGACACACCCTTTGTTCAACCCTGAGGGGGTGAACACATGCCAGAGTGTCCCCGGGACAGGGCATCCGTGTTTCCCTGTAACCGGCCTGCCCTGTGTTCCACCGAAAACTTAAAGTTTTGTAGGAAGAGAAACCATAGGGTGACCCGGGCATTTCTGTCCTTGACCTGCCTTATCTACTTGAGTAAATTATCTCCCCAGTAAATATTAGCGGAGAGATTCTAATGCCCACTTGATAGCCAGGTACTCTCTCTCCACTATACTATACCGGGTCTCGACTGGGGTGAGCTTACGGCTGAGGAAGACAACGGGATGCTTCTCCCCGTTTACTTCCTGAGACAGTACAGCACCGAGGCCTACTTTGGAGGCATCGGTCTGTACTAAAAACTCCCTTGTGAAGTCGGGCATCGCCAAAACCTGGGACCCGCACAGGGCCGACTTCAAAGCGGGGAAAGCCTCTTCCGCCCGATCATCCCAGCGAACCATCCACTTGTGTCACTTCAAGAGTCCTGTCAAGGGCGCGGCTAGAGTAGCAAAGTGGGAAACAAACCTCATGTAATATCCCACTATTCCCAGGAATTACTTTATTTGCATAGTGGTGACAGGTCGGGGCCAATTCCGTATCATCTCTATTTTGTTCACTTGTGGTTTGATGACTCCGCACCCAATGACATACCCCAGGTACTTAGTCTCCTCTAACCCTATCGCACATTTTTTGGGGTTAGCGGCAGGGTGGATTTGATTTAAATCACTAGTCAGTAAGGCTTGATTTAAATCATAGTTTTCTACATAAAGACTAATTCTTGCTGGTATAACTTATAATATGCAAGTACATGAAGATTTTTAGAATAAAAACTTTTCAAATTAGTTTGATTAGGTTGATTCTGTATTCATAGGTTTGTAGAAGTTAGGATTAAGGTCTTTTTCTCAACTCTGTTCATGTTATAACATTTTTGCTGTGAAGAAGAGGCATGTGATCTCTGCTGATTCAAATTCAGTTTTGAGAACTGCAAAAGTAAACCAAGCATCTGTGATAATATCTTATAGGCAGAGAAACTGCCCAATAATCTTACAAAAACCTCTGGAAGAGCATGACATTGTGAATGGATTAATGGAATTAAAAAATTAAACATATACAGCCTTATTCTACATAAATAAAAAACGGATCTTTATTTCATAATGGAATAACCTTTGGATGGTAATATATTTTCCTCAAAAAGCATTTTATATAAAAAAAAATCTGATTTAAATTAAAAAAAATCAGTTTTTAATTATTATTATTTTTTAAATCATAGATTTTTATCCACCTTGGTTAGCGGTTAGGCCAGCATTCCAAAAGGAGTCCACTACAGCCTGCACTTTGGGTAGGGGACTTTCTGTGGATGACAATATGGTCCACGTAAACCGAAGCGTACCGACGATGTGGACGAAGCACAATGTCCATTAGGCGCTGAAAAGTGGCGGGGGCTCCATGCAGACCAAAGGGTAAGACCTGATATTGATACAGCCCTTCAGATGTGAAGAAGGCAGTTTTCTCTTTGGTAGCCTCCGTTAAGGGTACCTGCCAGTACCCTTTTGTGAGGTCCAAAACAGAAAAATACTGGGCTTGTCCTAACCTCTCGATGAGCTCATCCACCCGGGGCATGCGATACGCATCGAATTTGGAAACCTTGTTAAGTTTTTGAAAGTCGTTACAAAACTGCAACATCTCGTCCGGCTTGGCTATCAATACTATAGGATTGGCCCACTCAATTTTTGACTCCTCAATGACGTCTAGCTGCATCATTAGCTGCACCTCCTCCAATATGGTTTGTCGCCGAGCCTCAGGTACCCGGTATGGTTTTAATCGGACTTATGCCTGAGGCTCAGTGACAATGTCATGCTGGATTATGGAAGTGCGTCCAGGGAGGTCCGAGAACACATCCGTGTTCCGACTAACGAACTCCCTTGCCTCCTGAGTCTGTTTAGGAGAGGCGGTCAGCAATTTTTACTGTGGCAGCCACCTCTCTTGCATCAGACAGAGGGGCCGGTACATCTTCTCCTAGAAACCCGGCCGCGGGCTGTCTTCTGTACAGGTTTCCCTATCTTTCCACGGTTTGAGTAAATTCACATGGTAAACCTGCTCCAGATTTCGCCGCCCTGGCTGGTGTACCTTGTAGTTTACATCTCCTATTTTCTCAAGTACCTCATAGGGCCCCTGCCACCTAGCCAGGAACTTACTGTCCACGGTCGGCACCAGAACCAAAACCGGATCACCCGAGCCTGCCGATTATATACCCGACTGGGCTCGCTGAGCTGCCTCCATGTGCTCCCTAATTAGAGGCAGCACTGTCTCTATCCGATCTTTCATCTGTGTAACATACTCAATAACACTTTTATGTGGAGTGGGTTGTTGTTCCCACGGTTCTCTTTGGCCACGTCCAATAGACCGCGAGGGTGTCTGCCATATAGCAGTTCGAAGGGCGAGAACCCAGTAGAGGCCTGGGGTTCCTCTCGCACTTCGAACATGAGATAGGGCAGAAGGATGTCCCAGTCCTTCCCATCTTTAGACACTACCTTTTTTTAACATATTTCCTAATGTTTGGTTAAACCGTTCTACCAGATCGTTCGTTTGCGGATGGTAAACAGACGTCCTGAGTTGTTTTATGTGCAGCAACTTACAGAGTCCTCTCATCACCTTTGACATAAAAGGGGTCGCTTCGTCGGTCAGAACCTCTTTAGGTAGTCCTACTCGGGAAAACATCTCCATTAACTCCTTAGCTATGTGTTTGGCCGAGGTATGTCACAGTGGCACCGCCTCCGGGTACCAAGTGGCGTAGTCTAGAATGACGAAGATGTGTTAAAGCCCTCTGGCGGACTTCGGTACTGAGACTATGAGGTCCATAGCTATTCGGTCAAACGGTACTTCGATAATCGGGAGAGGTACAAGGGGACTACGGAAATATGGCTGGGGGCTAGTTACCTGGCAGGTCGGGCAAGACATACAAAACTCTTCCACTTCTTTGAATATGCTGGGCCAGTAAAACCGCTGTAGAATACGATCCTGAGTTTCCTGCAGCCCCAGATGACCCCCGAGAACGTGTTGGTGGGCTAGATCTAACACAAGCTTGCGATAAACCTTGGGGACCACCAACTGTTTAATTGGCTCACCCCGTAGTTGGTTTACCCGATGCAACATATCCTGATGAACCACAAAACGGGGAAACACTGACTCTGCCTCAGGATGTTGTGGTTCACCATCTACTACTAATACATTTTCCCAGGCGTGGAATAGGGTTGGGTCCCGACGTTGGGTGGAACAAAAATGATCCCCAGAGACACTGAGGTCTGCCAATTCAGGACCCTGCGGCAAGTACTCCGCGTCTCCCACCATCACACTTAGCGGGGTTGTCTCCCCCTCTTCCACGAAGAGGTGGTCACCCCTACTGCTGGCCCTTCGGTCTCAGGTTCCCAGGGTTCTGGTCTGCCCCCTGAGCCGGGCCACTCTGCTAGGGTTACCCATGTCTCATGGGTATCAGTCACTCTCATAGCAGGCCACAGTGCCGGGAAGTATCTCCCTATTATGAGTTCATAATGTAGATTTGTGGCGACAGCCACCTCGTGGGTCCATCTACCGGCCACTGTAGTTAGAGACACTAGCGCGGTGCGGTAGTCCTTTAAGTCTCTGTGGATGCACATCACCCCGACTTTCCGGCCTGTATACTCAGTGGACCGCCCTAGGGTAGCCCTTACTAGGGTCACCAGACTCCCCGAGTCCAGCAGAGCCTCCACCGTAGTGTCTCCCACTTCCACCTGGCACAAATGATCTAGAGACTCTGGGGTACCTGTTGCACACAGCCTCCTGGCATATAGCAACTGACGGTAGCCATAGCTAGTGTCCATGGGCTCAACCTGATGGGGACAGTCAGCCCCTTACATGGCCAGGCACCTGACACCGCCAGCAGACTATCGGAGCCAGGTCTGCCGTGGGTACATCCAGGGCGGGTTTTATTGGCTCAAATCTCCGGGCCTGGGGTGGAGGAGATTTCCGGGGTTTGCCGACCCCCCTCCCCTCCCAACAGAACCCTCCTTTAGATTCCTGGTAGCTTCATAGCGTTCCACCAGGTCCACCATCTCAAGGGCATTGCCAGGAGACACCTGACCGATCCAGTGCTGGAGAGGGTATGGCAAAGCCCTCCAGAACATATCGGCTAACAGACGATCCAGCATAGCAGTGGGACTCAGAACGTCAGGCTGTAGCCATTTTTGCAAGAGGTGAAGTAAGTTATAATACTGGGGTCTTGCAGGCTCAGTCGGGTTGAACCCCCACTGGGCCCGGACCAACACATTCACCCCCAGTCTTGCCAGAATCTCACCCTTGACTTTCTGGTAGTCGGCCGCTTGATCGTCCAGCAAGTGGAAATACACCCACTGGGAATCGGATGACAGGAACGGAGCGACGACCTCAGCCCACTGGTCACGGGGTAGCTTTTCTCATACATCGCCAGGTAGGTTTCGATGTCGTCTGCGGGGGTCATCTTAGGAATTGCAGCATGGACTGCTTTCCGGGCATCGTGGACGCTCGAGGTTGCTCCTGCTGTCTGCAAAGCCATCACGTGTTGTAGCAGCAACTGGTTAGTATCCTGCTGCTTATTAGCCTCGCGTTGCTGCAGGTTGGTCTCGCTGCTGCAGATTAGCCTCCATGAGGGCATTCACAACAGCCTTTATTTTGTCGTGGGGCACTGGATGTAATACAGCTGGTTGCATGTACGACATACAACCGTGCCTGAAAAATGCAGAAACCAAAAATATTGGTGTTCACGCCAGCCTCACTGCTCTTACCAGCATCCTCCACCAATTGTGGGGACTCGCTCTGGTAGACAGGATTAGCGGACGCAGTATAGAGGCAACAACAAGTTCTTTGGATCAAGTAATTTAGTGTTTTATTCACACTTTAGGCAAGTGACAAAACAAGTCATATTCAAACAAAAAAGTCACTTTGCGGTGTTGGTGGTAATTCACACCATGCGGCAATTCTGCCTCAAAGAGTCCTTGCTGATAGCAGCACCAACCTGTTTTCACACCAAACAGGTAGCAAGCCTTCATCCAGACACAAGGCTCCCAGATGCCAACACAGAGACCTGACTTCTGAGCCCAGCTGCCTATTTAAGGACAGCCAGGTGCTGCCAAAACCCGGACCAGCACTTAAAATCCGGTCTGGTATTTGACCTCACCTGGCTGTAAATCACCCCAACAGCACATGCTGGGAGGAAAATACCTGTTTTCCCAGACAAAACCTCTCACTGTGTCGCAGTATATATATATATATATATATATATATATATATAAATGAAACTATGGCAGCACCAACCAGTATTGGAGAAAGGCTTCATGTTGGAGCCGAAACGTCGCGTCACCTATGGGTGAATAAACACATCCTTTTTATCACAATTTTGGAGTGTTGCTCTGTTTTCCAGTTATATCTATATAGTGATTTCCTTGGGACCTTTGGTCTGGTTGTTCATAAATAACATAAAGCATTTGCTCTGCGGCAGGAAAATTTATGATTTGTGTCTAGGATGAGATCTGCAATTACATATAAAGTGAATTATTGCAGACAGTACTGTTTACTGTAGAGGGATTGTCACTAACACCAGAGCTGATTGGTCATTATCACTTATTGGTTGAGTATTTGATTCCCAGAAATTAGAGATGTATCGGATGCTCTCATCCTGAAGATGTTCTAGTTGTGGATTTTATCTCCTGCTTGTACAGCTGTAGTAAAGCAGAGGGATGATGTTATTTAAATGGGACTGTATGTTGAAGGCGGCTGGGGGAGGAAGTGATGTTATTTACATGGGACTGAATATTGGGGTGGAACAGGAGAAATGGTGTGATGTTATTTACATAAGACTATATTTTAGAGGGGGCAGGAGAGATGGTGTGATGTTATTTACATGGGACTCTATGGCAGAGGGAGGAAAATAATATTTACATGGGACTGTATGGTGGAGGGGCTGAGGAATTATAATTTCTGAGGGCACTAAATGGAGGAATATAACTACAGGGGGCACTTCAGGGTGACCATTATAACAGTAGGGGGCATTATAAATACTGGGGACATTGTAGGGGCATTTTACATTCAGGGGACATTATAGGCGTTCTTATTACTATTGGGTGCTCTATAGGAATTACTTATAGATCTTATTTCTACTAAGAGCACTGTGCGGGCCTTATTACTACTGAGGGGTCTGTAGAGAGTTTTATTACCACTGGGGTAACAATAGGGGGTCCTTATTTCTACTGGGCATTATTAATACTGGAGGGCCCTTCTACTAATTGAGGCACTCTTGGGGAGCGTTATCATTGTAGGGGGCAGTATTGCTAATGAGGGAATTATAAATACTGGGGGCACTTCAGAGCCAGCCTTATAACAGTAGGGTTGGTATAAATACTGGGGGCACTGTAGAGGCATTTTAAATACAGGTGACATTATAGGCTTTCTTATTACTACTGGAGGCTCTATAGGAGTTACTTATGGATCCGCCTTATTTCTACTAAGAGCACTATGAGCGATCTTCTTACTACAGAGGGGTCTGTAGAGAGCTTTATTACCACTGGGAGCACAATTATGGGGGCCTTTTTACTACTGGGCTCTGTGAGGGTATTATTAATACTGTAGGTCTTATTACTATTGGGTGCTCTATAGGAGTGACTTATAGATCTTATTTCTACTAAGAGCACTGTGCGGGCCTTATTACTACTGAGGGGTCTGTAGAGAGTTTTATTACCACTGGGGTAACAATAGGGGGGCCTTATTTCTACTGGGCACTCTGTGGGGCATTATTAATACTGGAGGGCCCTTCTACTAATGGAGGCACTCGGGGAGCATTATAACTGTAGGGGGCAGTATTACTAATCAGGGCATTCTAGAAGAGAATTACTATTGGTAGGACTAAGTTTTCTTCAGGATAGTATTTGGGGGTATTAGGGAGCACAGCGAGCAGCAGTATAAGGACTTCAGGTTGGGGGATGATGATAGAAAAGTGAGGAAGCTAAGATGTCTATGTGTCAAACTCCGCAGAGACGAGGTGCGGCTGAAAGAAGTTGTCCGGACCGAATGGAGAAGATGATGACAGAGAAGATCGACATCAGAGGAGACGTCACCTGGGAGGCACTGTATGTGTGCGGTATGTACTGCTGTACAGCTGTATAGCAAGTACAATAAAATTTCTTTAGTTCTAGAGTGTGTGTGTGGGGAAGGGGGGTCGACTTAGAAAATTGGGCCATATGCATTGGGGCTTTGGCCCCCGTTCTTTTGAGACCCTAGAAATGCTCCTGTACCATTGTATTGTGATTCTCTATATTGCCTCCTTTGCTGGCTTGTTTCCTTTTTCCATCACATTATACACTGCTCATTTCCATGGTTACGATCACCCTGCAATCCAGCAGCAGTGGTCGTGCTTTCACACTATAGGAAAAAGCTCTGGCCTATGTTCTTTTTCCTATAGTGTGCAAGCACGGCCACCGCTGCTGGATTGCACGGAGGACATAACCATGGAAACGAGCAGTGTATAATGTGATGGGAAAATGTATCAATCCAGTAAAGGAGGCAATATGGACAATCACAATACATTAGTAAGTGGCTTGTATTAACTTTCTCTACATGATAAATGCCACCTGCTGAAGTGACAAAACCCCTTTAACTCAAATTTCTTAACTTGTTGTGATATCCTGTAACAAAAGCCATTGAAAAGCAATTGAAGGTGTCGACCTAACACAACTAGTTTAGTTAACGCATCTAGTTAAGCATCTGTATGTGCCATATCATGCACTGTTACAGGGATGAGTGAGCAGAAAAGCAATGCTCGCCCCCTGTGCTTATTGTGTACACCTTCTTCCATGGAAACAGTAATTCAGTCTGCAAATAGCAGAAAGCATTTCTCTGAGATGTGAGCTAGTAAATGGCGAGGTGTATGGTCTGTTACACAGGAGTCGTATAGATGAAAATCTAAGAGGAGCCTGGTGTCACCCCCAGGTCATATGGTTCTGACTCTGGTGCCAGTGATTAATGGGAGACTCGAGAGCCAGTGGTGGGGAATACTGCACTGCCCTTTCTTTATCTTTCTCTGTACCTGACCTCTACACACAAGTTGCAAGGGAATGTACAAGGGTAGACATGAAATATTCCTCTTCGGTTGTAGTTTAAGGATTTATTTATAAGGCTGCTCCTAGACTCGGTGGTGAAGAGAGATGAAGCATTTCAAACTCATAAACAGATTTCTCTGCTTATGAGATCGCGAAGCGTGAAGGAAGGTGACATCATGGAGGCCAGCCACACAAATACAAGTGACGTGAGGTCATGGGAGATGAGTCCATCAACACTCGCATACCTGACAATTACTGAAAATAAAATAGATATACAGATGTATATAGATGTATACAGATGAGCCAGGCTACTGTGCCACAGGAATATAATGCACACTCTTGGCTTCTCTCCAGTATAGCGGGTGACATGGCAGGAGTACTACCTAAAGCACTTGATGGTTAAACAACAGCTTTACTCCATCTAAAACTGACTTAGTGATGAGCTTCAAACTCACCTTGTACAATGAGGTGCACCCGGGAGGTTTTGGGGTGATTGTCTGTCTGCAGGGAGCAGATATAAGGTCCCTCGTCATAAATGCCCACATTCTGGATCTCAATGCTGTACTGGACTTTGGTGTTCGCCAGAAGTACCACACGGGGGTCTATGGACCACTTGTCATTGCCGGTGTATAAAATGGAGCTACGATTCAGCCAGGCCACTCGGGTCACTCTGTTGTCCAGCATGCACCTGCAGAGAGAAGGAGAATCTGGTAAAGATACAACTTTTCAATATACTTGATATTATATATGGTGTTTGTACGCTGAACAAAAATATAAATTCAACACTTTCGGTTTTGCTCCCATTTTGCATGAGCTGAACTCATTTCTGAAACATTCTCTACATACACAAAAGACCCATTACTCTCAAATATTGTTCACAAATCTGTCTAAATCTGTGTTAGTGAGCACTTCTCCTTTGCCGAGATAATCCATCCCACCTCACAGGTGTGGCATATCAAGGTGCTGAATAGACAGCATGAATAATGCCAGGTGTGCCTTCGACTGACCACAATAAAAGACCACTCTGAAATGTGCACAGTTTTGCCTTACTGGTGGGAGTCAGAAAACCAGTCAGTATCTGGTGTGGCCACCATTTGCCTCACGCAGTGCAACACATCTCCGTCGCATAGAGAAGATCAGGTTGTTGATTGTGGCCTGTGGAATGTTGGTCCACTCCTCTTCAATAGCTGTGCGAAGTTGCAGAATATTGGCAGGAACTGGAACACGCTGTCGTATACGCCGATCCAGAGCATCCCAAACATGCTCAATGGGTGACATGTCCGGTCAGTATGCTGCCATACAAGAACTAGGATGTTTTCAGCTTCCAGGAACTGGGTACAGATCCTTGCAATATGGGGCCGTGCATTATCATGCTGCAACATGAGGTGATTGTCGTGGATGAATGGCACAACAATGGGCCTCAGGATCTCGTCACGGTATCTCTGTGCATTCAAAATATCATCAATAAAATGCACCTGTGTTCGTTTTCCATAACATACGCTTGCCCATACCATAACCCCACCGCCACCATGGGCCACTCGATCCACAACGTTGATGTCAGCAAACCGCTCACCCCACCAACATGACGCCACACACGCTGTCTGCCATCTGCCCTGAACCAGGACTCATCCGTGAACAGAACGCCTCTCCAATGTGCCAGACGCCATCTAATGTAAGCATTTGCCCACTCAAGTCGGTTACGATGACAAACTGCAGTCAGGTCCAGACCCCGATGAGGACGAGCATGCAGATGAGCTTCCCTGAGGTGGTTTCTGACAGTTTGTGCATAAATTCTTTGGTTATGCAAACCGATTGTTGCTTCAGCTGTCCGGGTGGCTGGTTTCAGACGATCATGGAGGTGAACATGCTGGATGTGGAGGTCCTGGGCTGGTGTGGTTACACATGGTCTGCGGTTATGAGGCCGGTTGGATGTACTGCCAAATTCTCTGAAACGCCTTTGGAGACGGCTTATGATAGAGAAATTAACATTCATTGCACGGGCAACAGCTCTGGTAGAGATTCTGCAGTCAGCATGCCAATTGCACGCTTCCTCAAATCTGTGGCATTGTGCTGTGTGATCAAACTGCACATTTCAGAGTGGCCTTTTATTGTGGTCAGTCTAAGGCACACCTGTGCAATATTCATGCTGTCTAATCAGCACCTTGATATGCCACACCTGTGAGGTGGGATGGATTATCTAGGCAAAGGAGAAATGCTCACTAACACAGATTTAGACAGATTTGTGAACAATATTTGAGAGTAATGGGTCTTTTGTGTATGTGGAAAATGTTTCAGATCTTTGAGTTCAGCTCACACAAAATGGGAGCAAAACCGAAAGTGTACTTTTGTTCAATGTAGATTCCTAACTGATGAGCACTCCATTATATCTACTAATTTTATGCATTGTATGACAAGTGGCTATGCTGGCAAATGTTTCTAAAAAAGTGGTGAATTTTGGCCAATGTTAACAGACCCGCTTGAGGAAGGGGGTGTGACCTAAAATGCAACAAAATGTCCCAAATTGTGATAAAATTATGTGTAAAAAATTTACAAACTATCCCAACCAATAGATAGCATAACTTTTCTACTGTACTGAAATGCATAGTCGGCAAAGGCAGGAGTTATGGTGGTGGGTATAGAACGACTGCGGCAACCAGTGGATTTGACTTAAAGACGTTATCTTGGGGGTCCCCTGGTATTCACTCTTTAGCCACTATAACGGATCTGAATTTCATTGCAGGGAACGCACCAGGCTGCTACCTCTTGGAGTAGACTCTATGGGGCACATTTATTAAGAGTGGTGTTTTAGGCGCCGGTCTTAATAAGCCCTATAGCTGGTGGTGGATCGCCGAATTTATGTAGAGGCTCTAGCCTCTACATAACTTCGGCATATCCATCGCTGATTCTAAATGTAGAACAGCTTTCTTTCTGTAGCTGTATTAAGGGGAACCTGTCAGGAGCTTAATGCTGCCCTCCAGAAAGGCTCCGTGGTTACAAACAGCTCTGAAAAGCGGAAGCTTCTTTTCACTCATCTGGGAGACGACCTGTAAATGAAGTATTGTCGGACAGGATGCTGCCTCACGACTCATATCCTCACTCCGGCTCATTTTTAAACCAGGTTAAACAATGTGCACTTTAAGTAAAACATAGTTGTTTGTAACCAATGAGCCTGTCAATAAGGGCAGCATGACGCCCCTGACAGTTACCCTTTAACTCTTTCAAAAGGCATATAAATACTGCTGGTATACAGTGTTTTAACAAACGCTCTCAATGGGTGGCATAGTCAGCTTACAGTATGGGGCTTTAATGGTTTTAATTGAAAATTTAGGCAACTATTCTAATATGGTCTGCCTGAAGGGGTCCAAAGTCTGTGTACACAGTAATCAGCACCCAGCGTCCATCATTAACCCATCATATTCCAGCAACCAGTCCATCCCTCTATGATGCTGGTTTGGCATTTGGTATTGATCAGGGCTCAGCAACTGGAAGCTGTTAGAATCTCTGCTGGAAACGTGATTATTCTTCTCTGTACAGATGCAGCCTTCAATGAGCACCAGGAGCAGATCGAGGCCGTGCACTTTCTATGCTCCGGCTTTTGAGCTTGCTCCCCGGCAGCGCAGGTTCCACTCAATAACACACATTGAAACGCGTCAGGAACTTTCGCTCCTCGCAGCACAAATGTTTTTTAAAACTAGGTAATGGCCTTTTCTCTCTCTTTCCGGAATTAGTTCTCCTGCTCTTAAGCGCTGCATGTTTCCCCAAAGTGGTGACAGAAGTGAATTAGAGGACGGAAAATTGAAGAAAGTCCAGCTTGTGTTCAGTAAGCCGCGCATCTGCTGCCCAGGCAGGAAAGTGTTCTTCTGTCATTTAATTAAATGGAGCTGAAAACCTCATCTGAACTGGTCATTTCAATACAGAACCCAGAACGTAACAATGGAGGAGAACCACACCAGATCCTGGAATTGACATATGACGCAGCCTGTAATGTGCCAACAATCCTATATATGGCTACATTCACACAGCCGTTTGACGGACCTTTTTTTTTAATGACCGTAGCACGACCGTTTTAAGAACAATGATAGTCTTTAGGAGTATTCACACGGCCATATTTTTTAACAGCCCATGAATAGCGGACATGTCCTATTTTGTCCGTTTTAACTGACCAACAGCCCCCATACAATTGAAGGAAAGAGAATATGGGCCACAGTCATATGACCATCTATAGATTTACCCTGCATACAACACAAGCGCTGACAATAGCAGAAAAGTGATTAGTGTCGTTGGAGTCCAACGTTTCCATTCTCTCCATAGAATATTCTGTAGTTGATTATACAGACACTGAACCAGCAGAGGCTAATATCTAACTGGCAATCGTTCAGGATTATATGTGGCCTTCTCTGGGGTGAGCTAAAGTGCAGCTACGATTGAAAATCACTGTGCAAGTCAGCGTGACAATGTGTAGAGGGAACTGCTCTGTAGAACCAGGGAAGGAGGCGAGTTAGGGGTCGTCTTAAGAGGATTCGGAGAACGTGTAAAGCTGTGAGTGCAGCCAGCTCTGGGGAGTCTCCAGAAAGCCAGGGAGGATTAAGGTGGCATTATCCTAAATTCATTAACGCCATGTGAGGATCGATCGGCTGTTACAGATATCCTGCTCTAAGTGAATGGATTAGTACAATGTAAGAGAAGCTTATGTGCAGCGGCCTCCTATAGATCTTCACCAGTTCCCTTCTTGCAGAGGGGCGTAACCAGCCCATATATACAGTAGACCTAACTGATGAGTACATGTAAACCTATGGAGTCCGTTAACCCTTCCTGTAATGAAGGTCGCTCTGTTATATTAGGGCTCCTGAAGCGATGGTGAATCAGACGTTGATCCCTCAATAACCGATAACCGGTTCTTATGCGGTTTCCTCTCTCGCGTATATGGATACAGTAAAGGAACTATAAGTGAGCACTGAATGATGAGACGCGTTCTTCTAGGCTTTTACCATCCGGCAGGTGGTGATTTTTGGCATTGATAAGGTGATTGATACATAGTGGAGATGGTTTGAAGGATTTTACATGTGAGCGGGATGTGACGGGGACACTTTTCACTGACAGTAACTATAATTAACTGTATCATTTGTTCCATCTGTTACTTCATCATATGCAAATGATCTACACAGATTTTCATTATTAGGGTACTTTCACACTTGCGGCAGAGGATTCCGGCAGGCAGTTCCGTCGCTGGAACTGCCTGCCGGATCCGTCAAAACGCATGCAAGCTGATGGCATTTGTCAGACGGATCAGGATCCTGTTCCATATGACAAATGCATTGAAATGCCGGTTCCGTCTCTCCGGAGTCATCCGGAAAAACGGATCCAGCATTTATTTTTTTCACATTTTTTGCGGTCTGAGCATGCGCAGACCGCAATGCCGGATCTGTTTTTCCGGAACACTCGGGGCCGGATCCAGCATTAATGCATGTTAATGGGAAAAAAAATGCTTATCCGGCATTCCGGCAAGTGTTCCAGAGTTTTGGACGGAGATGAAACCGCAGCATGCTGCGGTATTATCTCCGTCCTGAAAAGTTAAAAAGACTGAACTGAAGACATCCTGAACGGATTTCTCTCTATTCAGAATGCATTACAATAAAACTGATCAGTTCTTTTCCGGTATTGAGCCCCTAGGACGGAACTCAATGCCGGAAAAGAATAATGCTAGTGTGAAAGTACCTTTACTATTACTAAATATGATATGGATCATAATGGGAAAAGTTCCTTTTGGTGAGGCTGGAGGTGCATAGTGCCTTGCCATTATATCATATTAGGTCATCTGACATCAGATGATTGTGATTCACATCCATGAGGTTCTTACATACCTTTCCTCTCAGGGCGACCCCTGTGATATTATTTAGTCTGTTCTATGAAGTCATATTATTAGACTGCAGCAGGGATTTACGGCACTTGATGCCGCCACAACCAAAATGATCAGACAAGATGAAACAAGGGACTAGGGCTGCAGCTATCGATTATTCTAGTAATCCGACTTACCAAGTACTCTAATAAGAAAAAATCCATTAAAAGAATGTTTTCTAAGGATGAGGAAATGGGAGGATGATCTGGGGGACATTTCTAAAGATCAGTGGGCAGATATACTGGAGGTAGTTCCCAGAGTGTCTTTAAGGGCAAGTTGTCACAATTATTCATCATCCACAGAGTATATAAAACTCCGGTATTTTTACGGAAAGTTGGTGTTAGAACTGATGACAAATGTCCAAAGTGTATGGAGGAAGGAGCAGACCTGCTGCATATGCTTTGGTCTTGTCCAGTGATAAGTAGTTTCTGGGACGGAGTGTTGACTTTGCTTTAATCGCAATCTGGAGTTGAGGTTGCAAAAGGACCCTAAGGTATGTGTGCTGGGTTATGTGACTGATATTGGAGGGAGCGAGCTGGTGAAGGTGGCAGTGGGGAGGCTGCTGTATGTGGCTAGGAAGTTGGTGGATCCGGGGGAGTCCGCCAACATCGGAGGAGTTTGTGAGAAAGGTGCATGATATGTTGACGTTGGAAAGGGGGGTGTTTGCAAGGAGAGGATGTCCTCAGAAGTTTGAGAAGTTGTGGAATGAATGGTTGTCTCATACTCATGTTGTAATATATGATATTTTGGAGGTATATGCCCTCTGATCTATGGGGGGTAGGGGGGGCAGCATGGGAGGGGCTGGGAGTAAGTTATGTTGTGGCCATGTAAATGTGCAATTGCTTTTTCTTGTATGCTTACATTGTATACAGCTATATGGTGATTTTCCCATGATATTGTCATATGCTACTGCTTTATTCTGACTCTGCATTTGTGAATGAAAAGACGAGGACATGTACTGTCATACAATAAGTTAACTTTATTTGATCAATAAAAACGATTTGATTAAAAAAAAGAATGTTTTCTATAAAAACTCATCAGCCCCATATTCCATCATCAGACCCCCCTGTCATTAGTCCCCCCCCATGCCTTCAGTCCTCAGCACCATCATCCCCCCCTCCATGCCATCAGTTCCTCTCCCATTGCCATGAACTCCTCCATGCCATCAGCTCCCCCCAGTGCCATCAGTTGCCCCCATGCCATTAGCTCACCCTCCCTTGTGCCATCATTTCCTACTCCAGTGCCATCAGCTCTTCCCCAGTGCCATTAGCTCCCCTCTAGTGCTATCAGTTCCCCCTCCCTTGTGCCATCAGTTCCTCCTCCAGTGCCATTAGTTCCTCCCCCAGTGCCATCAGTCCCTCCCCCAGTGCCATCAGTCCCCCCAACCTGTGCCATCAGCTCCATCATGCCATCAGTTTCTCCCCAATGCCATAAGTTCCCCTTCCCCTGTGCCATCAGTTCCCCTTCCCCTGTGCCATCAGTTCCTCCCCCAGTGCCACCAGCTCCCTCAAGTGCCATGAACTCCCCCATGCCTTCAAGCTCCCCCCAGTGTCATCAGCTCCCCCCACTGCCATGAACTCCTCCATGCCATCAGTTCTCCCACTCTCCCTCCTAGCCATCAGTGCCCAGCCGCAGCGGCAGTCAAATCAAATACTTACCTCTCCTGCTATGGGCGTCACCGACACTCCACAGCTCATCCACCCTTTTCTTCACGAGATGCCCTGGGACCAGGGCTGGGACAAGGTCCACCACCAACAGAGGCTGAGCTGCCCAAGTGCGCCCCCCCCCCTCCCCATCTACCCCACCAGACATTTAGATGTTATTTATTCCTGCAGCTCTAATGCTCTGATGATCACTGATCAGTAGATGACTCAAGCAAGCCCCCCCCCCCCCACGCCATTTAGATATGTATGTTTGTTATTAATCATCTCCCACCCCAAGACGCACCTAGGTTTTAGAGGAGGATAATAGGAAACAATATTTTTCATTCCACCTCAGGTCAGACCCGCAATGTTAACCACCTCAGCCCCCAGTGCTTAAACACCCTGAAAGACCAGGCCACTTTTTACACTTCTGACCTACACTACTTTCACCGTTTATTGCTCGGTCATGCAACTTACCACCCAAATGAATTTTACCTCCTTTTCTTCTCACTAATAGAGCTTTCATTTGGTGGTATTTCATTGCTGCTGACATTTTTACTTTTTTTGTTATTAATCGAAATTTAACGATTTTTTTGCAAAAAAATGACATTTTTCACTTTCAGTTGTAAAATTTTGCAAAAAAAACGAGATCCATATAGAAATTTTGCTCTAAATTTATAGTTCTACATGTCTTTGATAAAAAAAAAATGTTTGGGTAAAAAAAAAATGGTTTGGGTAAAAGTTATAGCGTTTACAAACTATGGTACAAAAATGTGAATTTCCGCTTTTTGAAGCAGCTCTGACTTTCTGAGCACCTGTCATGTTTCCTGAGGTTCTACAATGGCCAGACAGTACAAACACCCCACAAATGACCCCATTTCGGAAAGTACACACCCTAAGGTATTCGCTGATGGGCATAGTGAGTTCATAGAACTTTTTATTTTTTGTCACAAGTTAGCGGAAAATGATGATTTTTTTTTTTTTTTTTTTTTCTTACAAAGTCTCATATTCCACTAACTTGTGACAAAAAATAAAAACTTCTATGAACTCACTATGCCCATCACGAAATACCTTTGGGTCTCTTCTTTCCAAAATGGGGTCACTTGTGGGGTAGTTATACTGCCCTGGCATTCTAGGGGCCCAAATGTGTGGTAAGGAGTTTGAAATCAAATTCTGAAAAAAATGACCTGTCAAATCCGAAAGGTGCTCTTTGGAATATGGGCCCCTTTGCCCACCTAGGCTGCAAAAAAGTGTCACACATCTGGTATCTCCGTACTCAGGAGAAGGTGGGGAATGTGTTTTGGGGTGTCATTTTACATATACCCTTGCTGGGTGAGAGAAATATCTTGGCAAAAGACAACTTTTCCCATTTTTTTATACAAAGTTGGCATTTGACCAAGATATTTATCTCACCCAGCATGGGTATATAAAAAATGACACCCCAAAACACATTCCCCACCTTCTCCTGAGTACGGAGATACCAGATGTGTGACACTTTTTTGCAGCCTAGGTGGGCAAAGGGGCCCATATTCCAAAGAGCACCTTTCGGATTTGACAGGTCATTTTTTTCAGAATTTGATTTCAAACTCCTTACCACACATTTGGGCCCCTAGAATGCCAGGGCAGTATAACTACCCCACAAGTGACCCCATTTTGGAAAGAAGAGACCCAAAGGTATTCCGTGAGGGGCATGGCGAGTTCCTAGAATTTTTTATTTTTTGTCACAAGTTAGTGGAAAATGATGATTTTTTTTTTTTTTTTTTTTTTCGTACAAAGTCTCATATTCCACTAACTTGTGACAAAAAATAAAAACTTCCATGAACTCACTATGCCCATCAGCGAATACCTTGGGGTCTCTTCTTTCCAAAATGGGGTCACTTGTGGGGTAGTTATACTGCCCTGGCATTCTAGGGGCCCAAATGTGTGGTAAGGAGTTTGAAATCAAATTCTGTAAAAAATGACGAGTGAAATCCGAAAGGTGCTCTTTGGAATGTGGGCCCCTTTGCCCACCTAGGCTGCAAAAAAGTGTCACACATCTGGTATCCCCGTACTCAGGAGAAGTTGAGGAATGTGTTTTGGGGTGTCTTTTTACATATACCCATGCTGGGTGAGATAAATATCTTGGTCAAATGCCAACTTTGTATAAAAAAATGGGAAAAGTTGTCTTTTGCCAAGATATTTCTCTCACCCAGCATGGGTATATGTAAAATGACACCCCAAAACACATTCCCCAACTTCTCCCGATTACGGAGATACCAGATGTGTGACACTTTTTTGCAGCCTAGGTGGGCAAAGGGGCCCATATTCCAAAGAGCACCTTTCGGATTTCACTCGTCATTTTTTACAGAATTTGATTTCAAACTCCTTACCACACATTTGGGCCCCTAGAATGCCAGGGCAGTATAACTACCCCACAAGTGACCCCATTTTGGAAAGAAGAGACCCCAAGGTATTCGCTGATGGGCATAGTGAGTTCATGAAAATTTTTATTTTTTGTCACAAGTTAGTGGAATATGAGACTTTGTATGAAAAAAAAAAAAAAAAAAAAAATCATCATTTTCCACTAACTTGTGACAAAAAATAAAAAATTCTAGGAACTTGCCATGCCCCTCACGGAATACCTTGGGGTGTCTTCTTTCCAAAATGGGGTCACTTGTGGGGTAGTTATACTGCCCTGGCATTTTCCAGGGGCCCTAATGTGTGGTAAGTAGGTAAATGACCTGTGAAATCCTAAAGGTACTCTTTGGAATATGTGCCCCTTTGCCCACCTAGGCTGCAAAAAAGTGTCACACATCTGGTATCCCCGTACTCAGGAGAAGTTGAGGAATGTGTTTTGGGGTGTCTTTTTACATATACCCATGCTGGGTGAGATAAATATCTTGGTCAAATGCCAACTTTGTATAAAAAAATGGGAAAAGTTGTCTTTTGCCAAGATATTTCTCTCACCCAGCATGGGTATATGTAAAATGACACCCCAAAACACATTCCCCAACTTCTCCCGATTACGGAGATACCACATGTGTGACACTTTTTTGCAGCCTAGGTGGGCAAAGGGGCCCATATTCCAAAGAGCACCTTTCGGATTTCACTCGTCATTTTTTACAGAATTTGATTTCAAACTCCTTACCACACATTTGGGCCCCTAGAATGCCAGGGCAGTATAACTACCCCACAAGTGACCCCATTTTGGAAAGAAGAGACCCCAAGGTATTCGCTGATGGGCATAGTGAGTTCATGAAAATTTTTATTTTTTGTCACAAGTTAGTGGAATATGAGACTTTGTATGAAAAAAAAATAAAAAAAAAAAATCATCATTTTCCACTAACTTGTGACAAAAAATAAAAAAATTCTAGGAACTTGCCATGCCCCTCACGGAATACCTTGGGGTGTCTTCTTTCCAAAATGGGGTCACTTGTGGGGTAGTTATACTGCCCTGGCATTTTCCAGGGGCCCTAATGTGTGGTAAGTAGGTAAATGACCTGTGAAATCCTAAAGGTACTCTTTGGAATATGGGCCCCTTTGCCCACCTAGGCTGCAAAAAAGTGTCACACATCTGGTATTGCCGTACTCAGGAGAAGGTGGGGAATGTGTTTTGGGGTGTCATTTTACATATACCCTTGCTGGGTGAGAGAAATATCTTGGCAAAAGACAACTTTTCCCATTTTTTTATACAAAGTTGGCATTTGACCAAGATATTTCTCTCACCCAGCATGGGTATATGTAAAATGACACCCCAAAACACATTCCCCACCTTCTCCTGAGTACGGCGATACCAGATGTGTGACACTTTTTTGCAGCCTAGATGCGCAAAGGTGCCCAAATTCCTTTTAGGAGGGCATTTTTAGACATTTGGATACCAGACTTCTTCTCACGCTTTGGGGCCCCTAGAATGCCAGGGCAGTATAAATACCCCACATGTGACCCCATTTTGGAAAGAAGACACCCCAAGGTATTCAATGAGGGGCATGGCGAGTTCATAGAAATTTTTTTTTTTTTGGCACAAGTTAGCGGAAATTGATATTTTTAATTTTTTTCTCACAAAGTCTCCCGTTCCGCTAACTTGGGACAAAAATTTCAATCTTTCATGGACTCAATATGCCCCTCACGGAATACCTGGGGGTGTCTTCTTTCCGAAATGGGGTCACATGTGGGGTATTTATACTGCCCTGGCATTCTAGGGGCCCTAAAGCGTGAGAAGAAGTCTGGAATATAAATGTCTAAAAAATTTTACGCATTTGGTTTCCGTGAGGGGTATGGTGAGTTCATGTGAGATTTTATTTTTTGACACAAGTTAGTGGAATATGAGACTTTGTAAGAAAAAAATAAAAAAATTCCGCTAACTTGGGCCAAAAAAATGTCTGAATGGAGCCTTACAGAGGGGTGATCAATGACAGGGGGGGTGATCAATGACAGGGGTGTGATCAATGACAGGGGTGTGATCAATGACAGGGGTGTGATCAATGACAGGGGTGTGATCAATGACAGGGGGGTGATCAGGGAGTCTATATGGGGTGATAACCACAGTCATTGATCACGCCCGTGTAAGGCTTCATTCAGACGTCCGTATGCGTTTTGCGGATCCGATCCATCTATCAGTGGATCCGTAAAAATCATGCGGACGTCTGAATGGAGCTTTACAGGGGGGTAATCAATGACAGGGGGGTAATCAATGACAGGGGGGTGATCAGGGAGTCTACATGCGGTGATCACCACAGTCATTGATCATGCCCCTGTAAGGCTTCATTCAGACGTCCGTATGCGTTTTGCGGATCGGATCCATCTATCAGTGCATCCGTAAAAATCATGCGGACATCTGAATGGAGCTTTACAGGGGGGTAATCAATGACAGGGGGGTAATCAATGACAGGGGGGTGATCAGGGAGTCTATATGGGTTGATCACCACAGTCATTGATCACGCCCCTGTAAGGCTTCATTCAGACGTCCGGATGCGTTTTGCGGATCCGATCCATCTATCAGTGCATCCGTAAAAATCATGCGGACATCTGAATGGAGCTTTACAGGGGGGTGATCAGGGAGTCTATATGGGGTGATCACCACAGTCATTGATCATGCCCCTGTAAGGCTTCATTCAGACGTCCGGATGCGTTTTGCGGATCGGATCCATCTATCAGTGCATCCGTACAAATCATGCGGACATCTGAATGGAGCTTTACAGGGGGGTAATCAATGACAGGGGGGTAATCAATGACAGGGGGGTGATCAGGGAGTCTATATGGGTTGATCACCACAGTCATTGATCACGCCCCTGTAAGGCTTCATTCAGACGTCCGGATGCGTTTTGCGGATCCGATCCATCTATCAGTGCATCCGTAAAAATCATGCGGACATCTGAATGGAGCTTTACAGGGGGGTGATCAGGGAGTCTATATGGGGTGATCACCACAGTCATTGATCATGCCCCTGTAAGGCTTCATTCAGACGTCCGGATGCGTTTTGCGGATCGGATCCATCTATCAGTGCATCCGTAAAAATCATGCGGACATCTGAATGGAGCTTTACAGGGGGGTGATCAGGGAGTCTATATGGGGTGATCACCACAGTCATTGATCATGCCCCTGTAAGGCTTCATTCAGACGTCCCGGATGCGTTTTGCGGATCGGATCCATCTATCAGTGCATCCGTAAAAATCATGCGGACATCTGAATGGAGCTTTACAGGGGGGTGATCAGGGAGTCTATATGGGGTGATCACCATAGTCATTGATCATGCCCCTGTAAGGCTTCATTCAGACGTCCGGATGCGTTTTGCGGATCGGATCCATCTATCAGTGCATCCGTAAAAATCATGCGGACATCTGAATGGAGCTTTACAGGGGGGTGATCAGGGAGTCTATATGGGGTGATCACCACAGTCATTGATCATGCCCCTGTAAGGCTTCATTCAGACGTCCCGGATGCGTTTTGCGGATCGGATCCATCTATCAGTGCATCCGTAAAAATCATGCGGACATCTGAACGGAGCTTTACAGGGGGGTGATCAGGGAGTCTATATGGGGTGATCACCACAGTCATTGATCATGCCCCTGTAAGGCTTCATTCAGACGTCCGGATGCGTTTTGCGGATCCGATCCATCTATCAGTGGATCCGTAAAAATCATGCGGACGTCTGAATGGAGCTTTACAGGGGGGTAATCAATGACAGGGGGGTAATCAATGACAGGGGGGTGATCAGGGAGTCTATATGGGGTGATCACCACAGTCATTCATCACGCCCCTGTAAGGCTTCATTCAGACGTCCGGATGCGTTTTGCGGATCCGATCCATCTATCAGTGGATCCGTAAAAATCATGCGGACATCTGAATGGAGCTTTACAGGGGGGTGATCAATGACAGGGGGGTAATCAATGACAGGGGGGTGATCAGGGAGTCTATATGGGGTGATCAGGGGTGATCAGGGGCTAATAAGGGGTTAATAAGTGACGGGGGGGGGTGTAGTGTAGTGTAGTGGTGCTTGGTGGTACTTTACTGAGCTACCTGTGTCCTCTGGTGGTCGATCCAAACAAAGGGGACCACCAGAGGAGCAGGTAGCAGGTATATTAGACGCTGTTATCAAAACAGCGTCTAATATACCTGTTAGGGGTTAAAAAAAACACATCTCCAGCCTGCCAGCGAACGATCGCCGCTGGCAGGCTGGAGATCAACTCTCTTACCTTCCGTTCCTGTGAGCGCGCGCGCCTGTGTGCGCGCGTTCACAGGAAATCTCGGCCATCGCGAGATGACGCATATATGCGTGACTCTGCGCAGGGCTGCCACCTCCGGAACGCGATCCTGCGTTAGGCGGTCCGGAGGTGGTTAATTAGACCTCAACTCACAGGCACAGCCCCAATGCCTCAGATCAGACCCCCATGTCAGCCATCAGCCCTCCATGTCATATTTCTCCCCGTCCATGAAACAGACAGACTACAGACATTGTCTCCGGCCCATCATGTAACCCCATCCTCACCCATGTCACATTTCTCCCCCTCCTTTTGGTTGCTCTAACACCTAAAGAAAAAATAATAATTTAAAAAAACTGATGTTTCTCCAGATGATCTTATGCTAAAAGTCGTGGTAATAGAGTCTCAAAGGTCTATAGAAGCAGGTACACTATTTTTACAAACCTTTGAGACTCTATTAACACTACTATCAACATCAGGTCATTTAGAGAAACAGCAGGTTTTTTTAATTATGTTTTTCCTTTAGGTGTTAAAACATAACTTTCATTTGATTGCTGTAACACCTAAAGGAAAAATCATTTTAAAAACCTGCTGTGTCTCTAGATGACCTGATGTTGACAGTAGTGTTAATAGAGTTTCAAAGGTTTGTAAAAATAGTGTACCTGCTTCTATAGACCTTTCAGACTCTATTACCACGACTTTTAGCATAAGATCATCTGGAGAAACATCAGTTTTTTTAAATTATTATTTTTTCTTTAGGTGTTAGAGCAACCAAAAGGAGGGGGAGAAATGTGACATGGGTGAGGATGGGGTTACATGATGGGCCGGAGACAATGTCTGTAGTCTGTCTGTGCCATGGACGGGGTCTGTAAAAATAGGGTAACTGCTTCTATAGACCTTTCAGACTCTATTGCCACTGCTATCAACATAAGGTCATCTTGAGAAACAGAAGGTTTTTAATTTGTTTTCCTTTAGGTGTTCAAGCAATCAAATAAGTTATGTTTTAACACCTATAGGAAAAAAATATATATTTTAAAAACTTGCTCTTTCTCTAGGTGACCTTATATTTATAGTAGTGTTAATAGAGTCTCAAGGGTCTATAAAAGCAGTTACCCTATTTTTACAGACCTTTGAGACTCTATTAACACTACTATCAACATATGGTCATCTAGAGAAACAGCAGACTTTAAAAAAATCCCTTTAGGTGTTAGAGTAAATTGCAATCAAATGAACGTTATGTGTTAAGATTAGGGTCAGAAGCAGACAAGCAGGGTTTCTTTAGCCTCTTGGCTATTAGTTTTTACATTCATAAAGCTCCACATTGAGCTTCCAGCAGCAGACAGATGCCAGGGCACTTCTGTGGTCACCTCACCTGGGCACATGGTCTTTGCTCAGCAGAGTCCTGCCATACATGCTGGGTAGATGCTAGAATGGATTTGTTAGAAGGAGGTCTGTGACGTCACTGGTCACATGCTCCTTCATGGTCACATGATCCACTGTGAGAACGCCTGCCTCCTGCTGTGTTCAGCTACAGAGAGAAGGGGGTGTGAAAGGATGGACCAATGGCAGGGCAGCTAGCTGATACTGGCCAATCAGCAGCCTCCTGCTCCTATCTGTGGCTTAACACAAGCGCAGCTTAGAGTGAACACTGGCTGGGGAGGGCGCCCGGCAGCGCTGCGCTGCTGGCAAGTAAGTGATTTAAAAAAAGTTTGTTTTTCCGCCCACCCCAAGCTGCGCCCTGAGGCTGGAGCCTCCCCAGCCTCTGTGTCGGCCCGGCCCTGCCTGGGACCTGACATCACACAGCGTCAGGTCATAGTGCGCGCTTACGCGTGTGTACGCAAGGAGGACAGTGCAGCGTGATGCCGGCCGTCGGGAGACCACGGAGTGGTGAATAATAGCAAGCGCTTCACTCACACTCTATGGTCACGTGGTACAAACGGATCCTCGATGCTAAAAGTTTGCATCAAGGATTTTCTTTGTGTTGAGTTACTAGATTGATTCGAATAAATCGTTTCAGCCTACAAGGGACATAGAAAAAAAAGCAGACTATTCACTTCTGGATACTTTGTATCTTATAGATTGGACACATTGTAGACTCAGGTCATACATTATTCAGGGTTTACATAGAGGGGAGGATGAAAGGGTTAATGCAGCCACCTCCCTAATGAAGTGTGAAGGTTTTGCGAGAGAGTGTCGCTGGACATGGAGACGAACACAATTCAGCTGATTTACACGCAGTGTCAGACTCGAGCGCTCTGCTAATTTCATTAAGAAGGGGGAGTTTGCTGATACATGCGGGGGGACTGAGGAGGGAAAGATGGTATTATTGCCGGTAGCGGTGAGATTCCTGGGCAGGACGCCAGGCATCCTTGTAGCGGGCCTGACGCACTCCTCATATGCTGCCAGCAGCACCGATAATAATGTTATTAATCAGCCGTCAATCTCAAATCACTTTACCAGCATCAAGAAGAGAGGACACATCAGTCCTAGATGTCCCCTATAATGTCTGAAGATGTGGGAGAGGTTCATCTCTCCCTCTGTAGGAGAAAAGCCCTCTGGATATATTCAGCCGTAACATTAAAACTACTGACAGGTAAAGTTAATAAGAGTAATGATCTCATTAAATGACACAGTGTCAAAGAATGGGATATATTAGGCAGCAAGTGAACAGTCAGTTCTTCTGTCAGAAGCAGAAAAATGGGTCCCTGTAAGGACCTGAGTGACTCTGACAAGAGACAAATTGTGATGGCTAGATCAGTCAGACTATCTCTAAAACAGCAGATCTTATGGGGTGTCACTGGTATGCTCTGGTTCCTACCTACCAAACAAGGTCCAACAGAAACATGAGCACCCAGTGCTTACTGATGCATGTGGGGAGTGCAGACTGACTAGTCTGGTCCGATCCAACAGAAAAACTTCTGTAGCACAAATCTGACTTCTATTTTGCATAGGCCAATAAAAAATGATTGCTGCATGTAAATGTACACCTCTCATTGATAGATCCCACTGTATGGCTACAGTACCCTAGAGTAAGGGGCTTTCTGCAAATTGTTTCTTTTTTATGTAATGTTATGTTATGCCATGTATGAATCCAGCATAGCTATGTATGAATGGCACCACTAGGGTTCACAATCCTGGCTTGGCTCGTGTGGTAGTAGGCTCTATGTGGGCTGGTGGTACCATCACTAACTAGGAGACTAGTGTTCGCAGTGAAGGAGAGAGGAAGCAAAAGCCTTGTGCTCCACTCCTTAGTATTAGGCATCAAGTTATAGATTTCTGTTAGAGATCTCTGTAAGATCTACAAGCGGAGAGAGATAAACTCAATGGAGGCAGTAGGAAAGCTAGAATCTGCATGGTCAAGCATAGGAGTCAGCAAGGTAACCTGCTACTTCAGCTATTCAGACTTTGCTGCTGTGAGGGACACCGCTAAGACACCCTTCACATCTGGAAAGGGCTTGGCCAGTCGTATCACTAAGTGGACATTACAGTCACCATTATAAAAGTACAATTGTCCACCATAGATTCTACTGGAGGAGACCTGAGACAGATAGAGATGGCACAGGACCATAACGCTCATCCTTGCCCAAATCCTTACATCGCTGTCTGGGGGAGAATTACACTGTGTACGGTTGGAACTGTGTCTATTATTGGATGTACAAAAACTCCCATTTAACACTTAAAGGGGTTGTCCCATGAAAAATATTCTACAGTTTTCAAACCAGCACCTGGATCTGAATACTTTTGTAATTGCACGTAACAAAGAATTTAGCGTAGCCACTGGGTTATTAAAATGTATATGTGTAGCGCAACCTGCTGTTTGTTTTTTTCCTTATTTCTTTGACCTGCTCATTGAAAAAGCCGCACATGCTCAGTTTCATCCTTCAACTGCTGTGATAGGAAGAGCTGAGACACGCCCCTTGAGCTGAAGCAGATAAGACACTCCCCCTGAGCTTTCAGATTGATATAAATCTAGCAGAGCAATGAATGGGGAGATCTCTGGATCCATGTGAGGTACAGGGCTAGGTCAGAGGTTCTCACTTTCATTTTTTACATTAGTCATGGGATAACTCCTTTAAGTAAAATAGACGTTTGTTGTGCTACTGGCTATTGCACTTCACACGCCCAGCAACCATACAAACCTACAACATCAAGTGGGGAGCCCCAGAACCATGGTGTGCCCCAGAGGAAGAAAGGGTCCTACCCCATTTTGCTGTACCAGCTCTAGGGAGCGTCTGAGGGCAGCCACTTCGATAACTACAACCACTACCACTCCTATCCTCAGCTCTGGCTCCTCAGGGGCTCGCTGCATGGCATCCATTACAGCATCCATTTGTAAATCTAAGTGGACTGCACTGTGTTAAGTGAGAGGGTGCCTGTGAAGGGGTGAATCCCTACAACCAATTCATATTCAATCACAGCAGACATTAGGATGATGCAGTTGAAATTACTTTTTGTTAGTGATTCATAGAATCAGTAGTGGAAAATGTATAGAATAAGTATAGATGTATAGAATATGTAGCTGGTTCGATACGCAATCTCGGTGACAACTTTTTGATGTTTTGGCTCACTACATTTTAAGCTAATGTGAAACTTCTAATAAATACAGAAAAAAATTAAATCAAGATAATGAAAGCTGGTATTGGGGTACATGATCTCTAGATATATATTCCATAAGATGCAGTACATATTTATCATGCCCATACTAACTTTGTACATTGCAACACAATAGTAAGAACTATTGAAATTGTAGCAGGCCCACCACATTCTATTGCATAGCGCTTGGTAGTGAGTAGGGATGAGCGAATCGACTTTGAATGTTTCATACGCAAAAAACTTAGTTTCAATACTGTATGGAGCTCCGTACAGTATTAGAATGTATTGGCTCTGATGAGCTGAAGTTATTAAATTGATTTCTACTGTAAAAAGACATTTCCCGAACTCGGGACTGGGAAATATATTTTTACAGTAGAAATCAATTTATGAAGTTATTACGCAAAGTATCGCGAGACTTCGAAGTAGTAACTTCGGCTCATCAGAGCCAATACATTCTAATACTGTATGTAGCTCTTATTCCGTACAGTATTAAAATGAAGTTTTATGCAAATCAACTTCGGATGTTTCATCTGAAGTCAATTCGCCCATCCCTAGTAGTGAGTAACGTGTGGCATCCTATAAATACTATGATGCATGCATGAGGTGGTGTGTGTCAAGTAGCGCCTGCAGCAGCATTCACCACATAGAGAGCGGTTTAAGAGCCTTTCTTATACACTTGGTGTCTGCCCACACAAATCTGGTCTTTCTTTTGGTACAGTTCCTTGAAAACGTATTCATACCCCTTGAACTTTTCCAAATTTTTTTCACTTTACACCCACAAACCTAAATGTATTTTAAATAAAATTCTGGAAAGTTTGGGGTGCATTCGTATTAAGCCCCCCTGGGTCAATACTTTGTAGGACCACCTTTCGCTGAAATTACACTTGCAAGCCTTTTGAGGTATGTCTCTACCAGCTGTGCACATCTAGAGGCTTACATTTTTGCCCATTCTTCTTTGCAAAATAGCTCAAACTCAGTCAAATTGGATGGAGAGTGTCTGTGAACAGCAAGTGCGGATGCAATGCGATTTCCATGGAAGGTTGCTAAGGAGATGATGAGATGAGCCCCGGGACCCCATTAAAATCCATTTACTGTATTATTTTCCATTATAACATGGTTATAATGGGAAATAATAGCATTCTTTAATACAGAATGCTAAGTAAAATGTCCATTAAGGGTTAAAAAATAATAAAAAAAATTACCTCATCCACTCGAGCCGTTATCGTCTTCTTTCTTCTTCTTGCAGGACCTGCGCTGTGACGTCAGCGCTGGTCCTGCTGTATGAAGATACAAGGTTCTTCTATCTTCATTCAGCAGGACCTGTGCTGACGTCACCATGCTCACCACATGGTGAGTGCGATGACGTCAGCGCTGGTCCTGCAAGAAGAGGAAAGAAGACTATAACAGCTGCGCGATCAAGTGGATGAGGTAAGTAATTTTTGTATTAATTTTTACCCCTTAATGGACATATTACTTAGCATTCTGTATTAAAGAATGCTATTATTTTCCATTATAACCATGTTATAATGGGAAATAATAAAATCTACAGAACACCTAACCCAAACCCTAACTTTAGGGAAGAGGTTCGGGTCTGGGTACCACATTCAGTTTTTTATTATGCGCGTGCAAAACGCATTAAAACGCTTTGCACTCGCACGGAAATAACTGAACAATGCAACGCAAGACAAAACTGACTGAAATTGCGTGCGCACTCGCATGGGTTTGCTGCAATTCACTCTGAACGCATCCGGCCTTCACCCGTGACGCCCGTGTGAAAGGGGCCTAAGTGTGCATCCTGGAAAATGTAGTTTCACACCAGCTAGAGTGCCGAAGGTTGCGGATCCCTGTCATAGATTCTCAATTGGATTTAGGTCTATAATTTGACTGGGCCATTCTTACACATGTCTGGCTGTATGTTTAGGAACGTTGTCCTTCTAGAAGGAGAACCTTTTCCTCTAGGATTGCCCTGTATTTAGCTCCATCCATCTTCCTATAAACTCTGACCAGCTTCACTGTCCCAGCTAAAGAAATGCATCCTCACAGCATGATGCTGCCACCACAATGTTTCACAGTGGAAATCGTGTGTTCAGGGCTAAAGCACGCCCATCAGAGCTGGTGACGTCACCGAACACACTGCCGGGCGCTGTGTTATTGTTAACAAAAGAGCCCGTGCCCTGCGCAATCTAGCGCAGGGCAAGGGAGCACATTGGAGCATGAGATGCTCCAATGCTAACATCAGGGGTGTTGCCTGGGTGTAAATATGAGCTGAACCCGGACAACCCCTTTAAACAGTGCTCCAGATGTTCAGAGCTTGGGATATTTTTTTTATAACCTAACCCTGCTTTACACTTCTCCACAACTTTATCCCTGACCTGTCTAGTGTGTTCCTTGGTAAAAGAAAAAAGCAGCAGCACATCACCTAAATATATATGTCCTGTTAATAGGAAAACAGTCCTCAGAGAGAACTGTGGGTGCATGCTGTGTCGTACCCTGGCTTGTGGTCCCAGAAGTATATCTACAAAAAGATCTGCAGCACTCTTTCAGTTTAAAAAATGTGATGTATTTATTAACCAAAAGGCATTGTTACAGAGCGACGTTTAGACTCTCCTGACTCTTTTTCAAGGAGAGTCCAAACGTCGCTCTGTAATGATGGCTTTTGGTTAATAAACACATCTTATTGCTTTAAACTGAAGGAGTCCTGCAGATCTTTTTTGGATGGTGTGTAACTTGGTTTTCATGATGCTGTTTGGTCACTAATGTTCTCTAACAAACCTCTGAGGCTTTCATAGAATAGCTGTAGTTATACAGGGAATAAGTTACATACAGGTGGAGTCTATTTACTAATTAGGTGACTTCTGAAGGCAATTGGTCACACTGGATGTTATTTAGGGGTGTCAGAGTGCAGGAGGCTGAATACAAATGCATGGGTATGAATACTTTTTTAAGGCACTCATTTGCCAGTGTTGTCATATTGTGATATTGCCAATCATAGATGACTATCTGCTGCACTAATTTCTCTGCTACCTGGCATCACCATATATGATGCATGTACCGTATATACTATGCAACAAGACTCGTTAACCCCATCCACAGGCATTTCTTGAACCCACCTCATAGTTCTTCTCACTTCTTGCCACTATTTATAAGTGATATATCTAGTTCTTCTTTTTGTGCTGCATTATACAGTGTGTAGTTATAAGCATGGTGAATACTATATATACCTGCTAACATTTTATGATAACCATATCCAAAGATCACAAAACTGTGTGTACCTCTTGCCCAATAACGGTATCACATAGTGAACTGCTAACTTAAAGGGGATGCCCTCCCTTGAATACCATGTTATTTTATTTTTTGTTGACATTTAAAAATTCTGCACAGATTAATATCATAATATATCTAGTGGTTGGAAATATGTTTTTCTGAAAGAGATTAAAGAGTACCGTTCACCACTACTGACACGTCTGTTTTAATAGCATTATGCATTCCCCATGTACTAACAATTCTGGAGCATCTATTCTTATGTTTGTATGTTGTCCCATTCCTCTAGAAGTTATGAATAATTACTAGCAGGCTGCAGTAAGGGTACAGACGGGAGGTAACAAGTTGGGGGGGTGTACCTGCACAGTCTGAAAATGGCAGCACTGATTGGATAGACTGAGTCTGTGCAGATACACACCCCCAACTTGTTACCTCCCCTCTGTACCCTTAGGGTACTTTCACACTAGCGTTATTCTTTTCCGGTATTTAGTTCTGTCACAGGGGCTCAGTGCCTGAAAATAAAAACGCTTCAGTTTTATCCTAATGCATTCTGAATGGAAAGCATTCAGTTCAGTATGCATCCGGATGTCTTCAGTTCAGTCCCTCTTACGGTATTTGGCCGGAGAAAATACTGAAATGTATATTAATGCTGGCTTCGGTACCAAGTGTTCCGGAAAAAAGGGATCTGGTATCCCCGGTCTGAGCATGTGCAGAACTTTAACAATGCGAAAAAAAAAAATACTGGATCCATCTACAAATGATATCCGTTTGCATACGGATTTCCAGTTCCGGCAAGGGAACTGCCTGCTGGATCCTCTCAACGCAAGTGTGAAAGTACCCTTACTGAAGGCTAAATCATTCATAACTTCTAGTAGAAATAATAAAGGAATTGCACAACATACAGCCATAAGAATAGATGCTTCAGAATTGTTATTACATGGGAAATGCATATTGCTATTAAAACAGGCATAAGCATAGATTAAACCCGTAAACGACCTGTGCCGTACATGTATGGCGCTGCAGGACGTAACTTAAAGGAGTATTCTCATCTCAGACAATGGGGGCATATCCGATACTGAGAACAGAGCCCTGAAAGTGGTGGAGGGCACAGCGACCCTTCGTTCATTTCTATGGGGCCGCCAAAAATAGCCGAGCACTGGCTTGGCTATTTTCGTCGGCCCCATAGAAATTAATGGGGGCGCTGGCTTGGCAATATTTTCATCGGCCCCATAGAAATTAATGAGAGCGCTGGCCGAGCAATCATGGTGCACTCCCATTCACTTTAATGGAGAGAGTGCTTGGTGGTGACCAGACCCAGGGAAACCCGGGGTCCTCCGCCAACCACCTTCAACACTCAGTTCTCGATATTGGTGTGGGTCCTAGCGATATTTCCCCATTATCTCAGATGTAAATACCTCTTTAAGAACCAGTTGATCAGCGGCAGGGACCTAGCTATTACTGACAGCCGAGCCCCTGCTGTAAACTCCAGCATTTGTGAATACACCAATGCCGGCCTATTAACCCCTTGTATCAGTGCTGACTGCAGCATGCATATGGTTTGCGGATGGTACGGGCACCCTCTACGACCCCATTGCTGTTATGGCAGCCCGATACCTTGCAAAGGCATCGGAGTCTGCCAGCTTTTAAGCCTGTGAGATCCAGCCCCCAGGCTGGGTCTCATAGACCCTCTGTCAGTGTAAAAGCTGACACAATGTATTGTAATGCATTGTAGAGGAGATCAGACCCCCAAAAGTTGAAGTCCCTTGGTAGGACAAAAATAAAAAGTCAAAAAAGGTGAAAAATGTGTTTTTACATAATAAAAAAAATAAAAGTTATAAGTAAAAAAAAAGCCCCTTTCCTATAATAAAGACATAAAATTGTAACAAATGGAAGAAAAAAAATTGACATATTAGGTATTACCACGTTAGTAACCAACTGCTGTATAAAAAAATGTAAAAAAATAAATCGCATGATCCACTCCATTAGGTGAACCCTGTAAAAAAAAAATAATAAATAAACACTGTGCAAAAACAGCAATTTTTTGTCACCTGGCCTTGAATGTACCCTAAAAATCCTGCAAAAAAAAAAAAAAGTCCTAACATAAGACAGTCGCCAGAAATAAAAATATGCCTTTCAGAAAATGGCAACACAAAACAAGAAGAAAAAAAAAAAATTCACATATTGGGTATCGTCCCATATGTAACAACCAGCTCAAAAAAAATATCAGATGATCTACCCATGTCAGGTCAATGCTGTAAAATATTTTTATAAAAACTGTGCCTAAGCAGCCATTATTTGGTCACCTTGCCTCACAAAAAGTGTAATACCAAGCAATCAAAAAGTCATATTTACCCCAAAATGGTACCATCACCTCATCCCACAAAAATAAAAGCCCTCAAACAAAATCATCGCCAGAAGAAAAAAAAACAAAAAAACATTATTTAACATAATTTTTCTTCACGAAAATGCAGTGTGTAAAAGTGGTAAAACATAAAAAAAAGAAAAATTGTTATCTCTGTAATCGTACTGACCAGCAGAATAAAGATAACAATTCATTTTTCCTGCACAGTATACACTGCAATAACAAAACTCAAAGAGCAATATCAGAGTTGCTGACATTTCTTTATCCTGCTTCACATAAAGCGAAATTAAAAGTGATCCAGAAGTTTTATGTACCCCAAAATAGAACCAATGATGAGGCAACTCATCCCGTAAAAAATAAGCCCCCAACACAGCTCCATTCAGAGAAAAATAAATGTATGTTTGCCAGAAAATGGAAAAATAAAAAGGGATCGCCTATCCGAGAGAGATTTACAGTGGCGATAAAAAGTCTACACACCCCTGTTAAAATGTCAGGTTTCTGTGATGTAAAAAATGAGACAAAGATAAATAATTTCAGAACTTTTTCCACCTTTAATGTGACCTATAAACTGTACCACTTATTTGAAAAACAAACTGAAATCTTTTAAGTAGAGGGAAAAAATATAAAAATAAAATAATATGGTTTGTATAAGTGTGCACACCCTTAAACTAATACTTTGTTGAAGCACCTTTTGATTTTATTACAGCACTCAGTCTTTTTGGGTATGAGTCTATATCAGCATGGCACATTTTGACTTGGCAAGATTTGCCCACTCTTCTTTGCAAAAACACTTCAAGTCTGTCAGATTGCGAGGGCATCTCCTGTGCACAGCCCTCTTCAGATCACCCCACAGATTTTCAATCGGATTCAGGTCTGGGCTCTGGCTGGGCCATTCCAAAACGTTAATCTTCTTCTGGTGAAGCCATTCCTTTGTTGATTTGGATGTATGCTTTGGGTCGTTGTCATGCTGAAAGATGAAGTTGCTCTTCGTGTTCAGCTTTCTAGCAGAAGCCTGAAGGTTTTGTGTCAATATTGACTGGTATTTGGAACTGTACATAATTCCCTCTAGCTTAACTAAGGCCCCAGTTCCAGCTGAAGAAAAACAGCCCCAAAGCATGATGCTGCCACCACCATGCTTCACTGTGAGTATGGTGTTCTTTTGGTGATGTGCAGTGTTGTTTTTGCACCAAACATATCTTTTGGAATTATGGCCAAAAAGTTCAACCTTGGTTTCATCAGACCATAACACCTTTTCCCACATGCTTTTGGGAGACTTCAGATGTATTTTTGCAAAATGTAGCCTGGCTTGGATGTTTTTCTTTGTAAGAAAAGGCTTTCGTCTTGCCACTCTACCCCATAGCCCAGACATATGAAGAATACAGGAGATTGTTGTCACATGTACCACACAGCCAGTACTTGCCAGATATTCCTGCGGCTCCTTTAATGTTGCTGTAGGCCTCTTGGTGGCCTCCCAGACCAGTTTTCACCTTGTCTTTTCATAAATTTTGGAGGGACGTCCAGTTCTTGGTAATGTCACTGTTGTGATATGTTTTCTCCACTTGAAGATGACTGTCTTCACTGTGTTCCATGGTATATCTAATGCCTTGGAAATTCTTTTGTACCCTTCTCCTGACTGATAGCTTTTAACAATGAGAGCCCTCTGTTGCTTTGGAAGCTCTCTGTGGACCATGGATTTTGCTGTGGGATGCGACTAAGAAAATTTCTGGAAGGAATTGAGTTGTACAGTATATTGGTCAAATTAAAAGGTGGAAAAAGTTCTGAAATGATTTATCTTTGTCTCATTTTTTTTCATCACAGAAACCTGACATTTTAGCAGGGGTGTGTAGACTTTTTATATCCACTGTAGACAAACAAAAACACACAACAAAAGGACCTCACACGGAGCTCGAGATATTAATCAAGAGCCAAATACAGGGCCCAAGCCAGAATTGCATAGAGGGTCCGTTGACGGGACAAAGTAACCATAGCCATTATTTGAGACTGGTAAAAATGGGTATATTTCACCGGTCCAGTTGGGTATCATCACGTAGATGTAAATGAGGTGCCAGTTCAATGAAAACCACTCCAAGGTACAAAAAGTAAAATAGCGATGTGGAGCCGGGGTAAGGGATCTGATACTGTCCCTAATATACCCTACTTGGACTGGTGTTCCCTAATGACCTCCTAATACGGTGTCATCGCCCCGAAAGGGGCGGCCCCGTCCCGAACCTCACCCTAATCAAAAGTCCCGAACGCCCTAATTCTATTTACATCAGGAGGGCTTCATGGGACCACAACCGGATGCTCCAAAGTACACCTTGAGATAGTATTATTTCTCTTATATCTCAAAGGATTCACACGGTGAAGAAACTATGTCCCAGAAACGATGTCAGAAAATGGCTGTACTGGTTCCCAGAGGCACCATACCCAAACAGCAGTTGACCTCCAGATTTATGACATTTCCATACCCAGTAGAACCCACCCAACAGTTTAAAGGGTGTGGTGTGTCTCAGATTCCACGGTAGGCACAGCATACTGGGCACTGAAATTCTAGGTATGTTGAAAACTTGCAATATTTGATTTTGCACAGTCCCATGCTCATTGATTTTTGAAAAATGCTTATGGGGTCAAATGCTCAAATACCATGGGGGTGTAGTTTCATATATGGAGTCACTTCTCTGTGGTCCCATTTATTATTTCAACCCAGAGCCTTTACAGTTCTCAGCACAAGATGCGTAAATCACCACATTGGGTCTCAAATGGCATGGTGCTCTTTACTCCTGGGCCAGGAAATTAGGGTCACATGTAGGGTGCTTATAAAACCAGGAAGAACTGCATAATAATAAATAGGCTTGATTTTCACACTGGCACACACTGGGCACAACATATTGGTCACAGAAATTGCATTTTTGTGGAATAATTGCAATTTTTCACTTTGCAGCATCTACTTTGAATTAATTTAGCAAAACACCTGTCAAAATGCTCACTACACCCATTGGTAGATACTGCGAGGGGTACGGATTATAAAATTGGGTCATTTCTTGGGGATTTCTTTTTTTATTTCACTTCAGAGCCTCTGCAGTTGTTGGTCAATGCTGTATAAATCACCAAACTAGGTCTCAAATGCACTTGGCACTCCTTCCCTTCTGAGCCTTGCAGTGTGCCCATACATCACCACATATGGGTTGTTGTCATATTCAGGAGAAAATGGGTAACAAATTACAGGTGATTTTCTCCTGTTACCAATTGTAAAAATGAAAAACTTGGGCCTTTCTTGTAAATAAAAAAATAATAATTTTACATTTTCACAACCAAGGTTTTCTAAATCCTATGAAAACCCTGTTGGACCAAGATGCTCACTGCACCCCTTTAAAAATTCCTCAGGAGGGTTTACTTTCCGAAATGGGGTCACTTGTTTAAAAAGAAAAATCTGCAAAAAAAAAGTGACATTTTAAACTAACCTAAAGGGTTATAAAAAAGTTTGTAAAAAAATGATGCCAACATAAAGTAGACATATCTGAAATGTTAAATAATAACTATTTTATGAGTTATCACTATCCATCTTAAAAGATATTTCTAGCTAGCCCACTGTCACGGAACCATGAACCAGACGTGCAACAAGAGATAAGAGAAAATAAGAAGGCTTTATTGAAAATAAAGCTGTAAAGCAAAAGTCCAAAACGGATGGTGAAACCGAGCAGAGTCTTTGCGAAGCCAGAGGTCAGGAACCAGAAGGGTAGTCAGACGAAGCCAGGATCAGGAACCAGCAGGGTAGTCAGACGAAGCCAGGATCAGGAACCAGCAGGGTAGTCAGACGAAGCCAGGATCAGGAACCAGCAGGGTAGTCAGACGAAGCCAGGATCAGGAACCAGAAGCAGCAGCAGTCTTAGAAGCATGTGTACACAAGAGGACCAAGCAAGGAACTGAAGCCACAGACCTCCTATATATATGAGCTAGGCATCCAGCTCCTCCCAGTGGGAAGGAGGAGCCGCAGGGTGGAAGGCTACAAGAAACCCACAAACCAAGATGGCCGCCAGCACATGTCAAACGAAGGAGAACAGCAAGAAGGTAAGACCATGACAGTACCTCCCCCTCAAGGGCCCCTCCTCCGCGGAGCACAAAACGGTTTCTGAGGGAAGCGTGCGTGGAAGGCTCGGAGCAAGGCAGGAGCATGGACATCTGCGGAGGGAACCCAGGAACGCTCCTCTGGACCATAACCACGCCAATGGACCAAAAACTGCAACCGACCGCGGACCAGGCGTGAGTCCAGGATATTGCTCACCTCATATTCCTCACGATTGCCCACTTGGACCGGACGAGGCCGAGGAACCGAGGAAGTGAAACGATTACACACCAGTGGCTTCAACAGGGAGACATGAAACACATTGGAGATCCGCATGCCAGAAGGAAGCGCAAGGGCATAGGCTACCGGGTTTACCCTGCGAAGCACTCGGAAGGGACCAACAAAGCGAGGCGCCAGCTTGGGAGTGGGCACTCGAAGGTTGAGGTTGCGGGTGGACAACCATACACGGTCTCCGACCTGGTAGGAAGGAGCAGGCGCTCGTCTGCGATCAGCCTGGAGTCTCTGGCGCTGCGCAGAGACCTCAAGGGACCTCTGGATCTGTACCCAAGAAGCACGTAGGACGGAAAGGTGATCCTCCACAGCCGGAATATCCTGGGGAGAGAATTCCTCCGGTAACACGGCAGGTTGGAACCCATAATTGGCCATGAAGGGAGACGTCCCAGAGGAAGAGTTCACCGCCGTGTTCCTGGCAAACTCAGCCCAAGGCAGGAGGTCAACCCAATTGTCTTGGTGGTCGGAGACATAGCAACGAAGGAATTGCTCCAAGGCCTGATTGGATCGTTCTGCGGCCCCATTGGACTGAGGGTGGTAGGCCGAGGAGAAGGAGAGATGAATCCCCAACTGGGAGCAAAAGGCGCGCCAGAACCTGGACACAAACTGACTCCCCCGATCCGACACAATCTCCTTGGGCAAACCGTGCAACCGGAAGACCTCCCTGGCAAAAATCGTGGCCAACTCTTGTGCAGAGGGTAACTTCTTGAGAGGAACACAGTGGCACATTTTGGAAAACCGATCCACAATCATGAGAATGACCGTATGGCCTCGGGATGCAGGGAGGTCCACAATGAAATCCATCCCCAGGTGTGACCATGGGCGCTCCCCGGTGGCTATGGGTTGCAGAAGGCCCAACGGAAGGTGCCGAGGGGACTTACTCTGGGCACAAACGGAGCATGCCGCTACATATGCGGCGATGTCGGAACGTAGGGAAGGCCACCAGAACAGACGTGAAACAGCCCAGGACAGCTGATTCTTTCCAGGATGCCCCGCGGTCTTGGAGTTATGGTAGGTACGCAACAACCGAGTGCGCAACTCCTCAGGCACAAAACATCTGCCGTTGGGTCTCCCAGAGGGAGCACCAGATTGAGCCGCCAAAATCTGCTCACCCAGGGGAGAGGTCAGGCTGGTGCGAATGGCGGCCAGGATCTGATTCGGAGGTATGACCGAAGTCGGAATCGACTCCTCCCTGGACAGCTCGGAGTACTGCCGTGATAAGGCATCCGCCCTGATGTTCTTGGAACCGGGTAGGTAGGAGACCACGTAATTAAAACGTGACAAGAACAGAGCCCATCTGGCCTGACGTGGTGTCAATCTCTTGGCCTCAGAAAGGTAGGTCAGATTCTTGTGGTCCGTCAGGATGAGAACCGGAACCACCGAACCCTCGAGCAAGTGCCTCCATTCTTTAAGGGCCTGCACGATGGCCAATAACTCCCTGTCACCAATCTGATAGTTGCACTCCGCGGAAGACAGTTTCCGGGAGTAAAACCCACAAGGAAGCAGAGGACCCTCTGGTGTTCTACGCTGAGACAGAAGGGCGCCTACTCCCGTCTCAGACGCGTCCACCTCGAGGACAAAGGGCAACCCAGGGTTGGGATGCGACAGAATCGGTGCCGACACAAAGGCGGACTTTAGGGCCTCAAAAGCTCGGATGGCCTCGAGCGGCCAGACCTGGGAATTACTGCCCTTCCTGGTCAGATCCGTGAGAGGCTTGGCCAGCATGGAAAAGTCCCTGATGAACTTCCGATAATAATTGGCGAAGCCCAAAAAGCGCTGCAGGGAACGAAGACCACTGGGCTGGGGCCACTGTAAGACAGCCGAAACCTTCTCAGGATCCATGGAGAACCCCTCAGCGGAAATGATGTAACCTAAGAAGGTTACCTGGGATCGGTGAAATTCGCATTTCTCAAGCTTACCGAACAGCTTGTTCTCTCGTAACCGTTGCAACACTCGTCTGACATCCAGAATGTGGACCTCCATGGATTCAGAATATACCAAGATGTCATCCAAATAGACCACCACACACTGTTGCAACAGGTCACGGAAAACATCGTTGATGAATTCCTGAAAGACTGCGGGCGCATTGCACAACCCAAAGGGCATAACCAAGGATTCATAATGACCGGTCCTGGTGTTAAACGCAGTCTTCCACTCATCGCCCGCCTTGATCCTTACCAGGTTATATGCCGCCCTCAGGTCGAGTTTGGTAAAGACCGTGGCCCCTTTAAGGCGATCGAACAGCTCGGAAATCAAGGGTATCGGGTAAGCGTTCTTGATCGTGATGCGATTGAGACCCCTGTAATCGATGCAAGGCCTCAACTCACCGCCCTTCTTTTTCACAAAGAAAAATCCAGCCCCTGCCGGGGACGAAGATTTGCGAATGTGTCCGCGTGAAAGCGCCTCCCTCACGTACTCCTCCATGGCCTCATTCTCCGCTACCGACAGTGGATAGACTTTGCCACGAGGAGGAACGGCACCAGATTGTAACTCTATGGCACAATCGTATGGGCGGTGCGGAGGTAGGGCAACCGCGCGCACCTTATCGAATACATCCCGGTACTCCTCGTATTCAGGAGGCAACAGAGAGTCCGAGGAAGTACACAGCAACTTGACAGGCCCATGGATGCAACTAGCCCCACACTGTGGTGACCACGAGAGGATCTCGACCGATCTCCAATCGAAAGTCGGATTATGCTTCTGGAGCCAGGGGTACCCCAAGACCACCGAGTAGTGTGGAGACGAAATAACCTGGAGACAGACCGACTCTCTGTGAACGGCACCAATGGCTATCCCCACTGGAAGGGTCTCATGAGTCACGTGTGGCGGCAGAAGGGGTCTGCCGTCTATCGCCTCAAGAGCCAGTGGGGAACCTCGAGCCTGCAGAGGAATGGAATTGGCGGCAGCGAACCCACTATCAATGAACAAACCACCAGCACCAGAGTCCACCAACGCCTGGGTCGTCACCGAGCCCCCGACCCAGGAGAGGACAACAGTGATCAGTGGTTTGTCAACACGGGAAACCGGGGACGAGGAGACTCCACCCAAGATCTGCCCCCGACAGGATCTCAGGTACGAGCGTTTTCCCGGACGGTTCGGACATGCCAACCGAAAATGCCCACCGAGACCACAGTACATGCATCGGCCCTCGCGTCTCCGGAGTGCCCTCTCCCCCTCGGACAGGCGAGCAAACCCCAGCTGCATGGGTTCACCCCCAGACAAGTCATCCCCAGGAGGCGTGGGAGGAGAGGGAGGCACGGGTGGGACAGCAAACGTAGGCACCAATCTGTTAGAAGACCTCCGCAGGTTCTCCTTAAAGGAAGGTCTCTCCCTGAGTCTGGTGTCAATCAAAATCAGGAATGAAATAAGAGACTCAAGCTCAACTGGTAGGTCCTTAGCTGCAACCTCATCCTTCAAGGCATCCGAGAGACCATGAGAGAAAGCAGCGACCAGAGCCTCATTATTCCAGCCCACCTCTGCTGCCAGGGTACGAAACTCAATGGCGTATTCAGCTACGGATCGTGAACCCTGTCTGATGGACATAAGGAGCTTCGCAGCAGAGGCAGCACGAGCCGGCACATCGAATACCTTCCGAAGAGAAGCAACAAAACCGGAAAACTCGGCAACGACCGGATTGTTGTTCTCCCATAAAGGGCTGGCCCAGGCCAAGGCCTTGTCCGAGAGCAGCGAGATCAAGAAGCCCACCTTTGATCTCTCAGTAGGAAAGGCATGTGGCAGCAACTCGAAATAAATGCCCACCTGGTTAAGGAAACCTCGGCACTGAGTTGGCTCTCCCCCAAAGCGCTGTGGAAGAGGGGCAGAACCGGTCATACCCCGAAACACCGCAGGCGCAACAACAGGTGTCGGGGTAGACTCTGGCGCAACAACCGGAGCGGCAGTAGGAGCGAGCCCAGGAGCGACAACCGACCCATCGGCAACGGGAGCGAAATGAGCCGTGCGTTCAAGCAGGGTTTGCAACGCCACAGCGAACCGACCCAACAGGTGATCCTGCTGATCAAGTCTGGCAACCAGCGTGGGTAGCGAGGATGGCCCTGTACCGTCAGAATTCATGGCTTGGTCCTAATGTCACGGAACCATGAACCAGACGTGCAACAAGAGATAAGAGAAAATAAGAAGGCTTTATTGAAAATAAAGCTGTAAAGCAAAAGTCCAAAACGGATGGTGAAACCGAGCAGAGTCTTTGCGAAGCCAGAGGTCAGGAACCAGAAGGGTAGTCAGACGAAGCCAGGATCAGGAACCAGCAGGGTAGTCAGACGAAGCCAGGATCAGGAACCAGCAGGGTAGTCAGACGAAGCCAGGATCAGGAACCAGCAGGGTAGTCAGACGAAGCCAGGATCAGGAACCAGAAGCAGCAGCAGTCTTAGAAGCATGTGTACACAAGAGGACCAAGCAAGGAACTGAAGCCACAGACCTCCTATATATATGAGCTAGGCATCCAGCTCCTCCCAGTGGGAAGGAGGAGCCGCAGGGTGGAAGGCTACAAGAAACCCACAAACCAAGATGGCCGCCAGCACATGTCAAACGAAGGAGAACAGCAAGAAGGTAAGACCATGACACCCACATCGCTAGCTACTTATCACGCTTTATTCTTGGGTCTCAGTACAGCACCATCTACGAACAGGACAGGTGTGTATGTATGAGTAGACACTTCTAGGTTGTATGCTCTGTTCACACTGAGAATTTGCCAAAAGAAAAAAAGCTCCCAACTTTTCAGTTGCCTTCTTTAGACTTGTTCCCCACGCCGTCAGCCTGAATTTCGTAGGAACTACCTCCTGCCAGCTGTCCTCTTCAGAGTGGGGGTGGGCGATGTCTTATAAATTGTACTTCGAGGCAAATTGAGTCACATTACATATTTCTCAAGATCACTGTTATAATGAAAGAAAAGGCCAAGGAAGATGTAATGTAAGAGCACTGATATGTCCTTGAAGCATCCTTCAGAACATAGCTCAGCTATGTAAAATGTCAATGATGTGTTTTAACTGCTTTGTGCATGTACTATAGTCATGGTCAGACTGCTAAGGCTACTTTCACACTGGCGTTTTGGATTCTGTTTGTGACATCCTAATGCATTCTGAATAGATAAGGATCCGCTCAGAATGCATCAGTTTGATCAGTCTCCATTCCGCTCTGGAGGTGGACACCCAAACGCTGCTTGCAACGTTTTGGTGTCCGCCTGACGATGCGGAGGCAAACGGATCCGTCCTGACACACAATGTAAGTCAATGCGGACGGATCAATTTGCACTGACACAATGCAAAATGGATCAGCCCCCCATTGACTTTCAATGGTGTTCAAGACGGATCAGTTTGGCCAATGTTAAAGATAATACAAACAGATCAGTTTTGAACGGATGCATGCGGTTGTATTATCGGTGCAGATCCATGATGGATCCGCACTAAACGTGAGTGTGAAAGTAGCCTTAGGCCTCTTTCACACGGGCGTTGCGGGAAAATGTGCGGGTGCGTTGCGGGAACACCCACGATTTTTCCGCGCGAGTGCAAAACATTGTAATGTGTTTTGCACTCGCGTGAGAAAAATCGCGCATGTTTGGTACCCAAACCCGAACTTCTTCACAGAAGTTCGGGTTTGGGTTAGGTGTTGTGTAGATTGTATTATTTTCCCTTATAACATGGTTATAAGGGAAAATAATAGCATTCTGAATACAGAATTCATAGTAAAACAGCGCTGGAGGGGTTAAAAAAAAAAAAAAAAATTTAACTCACCTTAGTCCACTTGATCGCGGCCCGGCATCTCCTTCTGTCTCCTTTGTTGAACAGGACCTGTGGTGAGCATTAATTACAGGAACAGGACCTTTGATGACGTCACTCCGGTCATCACATGATCCATCACCATGGTAAAAGATCATGTGACGTACCATGTGATGACCGGAGTGACGTCATCAAAGGTCCTGTTCCTGTATTTAATGCTCACCACAGGTCCTATTCAACAAAGGAGACAGAAGGAGATGCCGGGCTACGCGATCAAGTGGACTAAGGTGAGTTAAATTATATATATATATTTTTTAACCCCTCCAGTGCTGTTTTACTATGCATATTGTATTCAGAATGCTATTATTTTCCCTTATAACCATGTTATAAGGGAAAATAATAATGATCGGGTCTCCATCCCGATCGTCTCCTAGCAACCGTGCGTGAAAATCGCACCGCATCCGCACTTGCTTGCGGATACTTGCGATTTTCACGCAACCCCATTCACTTCTATGGGGCCTGCGTTGCGTGAAAAACGCAGAATATAGAACATGCTGCGATTTTCACGCAACGCATAAGTGATGCGTGAAAATCACCGCTCATGTGAACAGCCCCACAGAAATGAATGGGTCGGTATTTAGTGTGGGTGCAATGCGTTCACCTCACGCATCGCATCCGCGCGGAATACTCGCCCGTGTGAAAGGGGCCTTAGTCATATGTCTCTTCAGATGGCACCTTTGGCCCAGGTTTAGCTGTTCTTCAGTTCTACTCATGATGTGAACAGTTCCCTGCTATATGAGAAGTGGAGGAAGCCCATGCTGAGTATTAGCACAGGATATCATTAGTTTGAAGATGTTTCCAGTATAATTTAGTCATTGACCCTACACATTTCCTGAGGATTATGGTGCGGTTGGCCCCTCTACAGAGTAAGCCCCATGCAGCTCGAAGCAGTGAGGAGCCCTGTCACCCAAGCAGGTTACAGATATGTTTATCCTGTTGTCATTCTAGAGATACATGGAAATAGAAAATAGGACAGAAACTGACACCGGTGGCCTGAAAATTGCTCCTGCAAAATGATCCCTGACGCTCCCCATCTGCACTGTAGAAATGAGACAGGAGATTTAGAAGGAAGGACAGTGATGTCTGGGAGCAGAGAGCTTATTACAGGTCATAACACGGCAAATCATCCCTCTCATTCACTGATGCGGTTTGTAAATCCGTTTCTAAGTGAACACAGATCTCAATCAGCAGCTGAGGATCCAATCTCACACAGTGTGCTTATCCCGCACCTGCTCCCTGAGCAACCGTACGCCCCTCCCAACAGATAGACAGGGGAGACAGGACCCTTTCGTGGTAACTGTAGACCAGTATCCTAAACTCACAGCTTTCCTTGATTGATCACTCCGATTACTGACTGCGCCCCCTCTATTCTGCCATCATTGGGGGGGCACAAAGCCTAAAAAAAAAAAAGTGTGATGGGGTGAGGGGAGATGCAGGAATAGGTGCACTTTACTTTGTGGGGGGAGAATAAAAGGTACTACAAGAGGGGCAAGGAGTGAATGTAAAGAAATGGGGAGAGGGGTACATATACACGTTCCTTATAGAGTTGAAATAAAATTCAGCCCTCAGATTATAATGAGAAGGATGATGGTCCAACACTTAGAACTTTCCTTTACAGATCCACATCCAGAGTTGACTGTCTATGGACTCACATGTTACTAGACACCAAAGCCTTAATTTAATAGACCCTCCTCAATTCCCGGGGTTTATTTACTACATGCACAGTGGATTATCAATGAAGACCCGTATACCCGGAGCACTGCACAGGTTCGTCCCAGCTGTAGTATCTGAGCTGCTCTCATCTTTCTGATGCTTTGGGTCACGTTGAGGTTTGTGTTTCCTTGTATTATTTGTATTGTATTATATACATCCATTTACAGGAACCCATCTGTGAGGCACCTGTAAACCTCATAACCAATTGTTGTATCTATGTGACAATATTGAGCTCAACCAACAGACTGATGATTTTCCAATAATGGTTCAATAACCAAAATGTCTTCCTGTCCTACAGTATAAACAATCAGATGTCAGCAATGTAACATGTCCACATCATATCCAACAAGAATATTCACCTTGTTCTCACTTCCCCTCACCGAAAAGAACCTCACGGTGCTAAGAATAACAGAAAATTCTCTAAAGGATTTTGTGGGTTTAGGAAAAATTTCTCTATAGCATTAAGGCTACTTTCACACTGGCGTTTTGGCTTTCCGTTTGTGAGATCCGTTCAGGGCGCTCACAAGCGGTCCAAAACGGATCAGTTTGGCACTAATGCATTCTGAATGGAAAAGGATCCGCTCAGAATGCCTCAGTTTGCCTCCGTCTCTATTCCGCTTTGGAGATGGACACAAAAACGCAGCGTTTTAGTGTCCGTCTGACGAAACTGAGCCAAACTGATCCACAATCTGGCACAATAGAAAACGGATCCGTCCTCCATTGACTTTCAATGGTGTTCAAAACGGATCCGCCATGGTTATGTTACAGATAATACAAACGGATCCGTTCTGAACGGATGCAGACGGATCCGTCTGTGCAGATCCATGATGGACCTGCACCAAATGCGAGTGTGAAAGTAGCCTAAAATGTTAAATTAATGTCATGTGACTACACGGATTCAGAAAGCGGGAGCACAGGAACTGGCAAAAATCACAACTTTAAGTACTACCTTAACATTTTAAGGCCTCATGCACACGACCGTTGTTTTATTTCGTGTCCGTTGTGCTGTTTTTCGTGATTTTCTGCGGACCCATTGACTTTCAATGGGTCCGTTGAAAACTCAGCTAATGCACCGTTTGTCATTCACGTCCGTGATCCGTGGTTCAAGTCCGTCAAAAAAATATAACTTGTCCTATTATTTTCGCGGAAAAAAGGTTTGCGGACCCATTCAAGTCAATGGGACCGCTAAAAAACACGGAGGCACACAAGATTGTCGTTTTTTTCCTATCATTTGCATGGCAAACCTGTCTTAGATTTTTTTTTTACTTTCCGTCATGTCTGGTGATCCTCCAAAAATAAAGGAAGACACACGAAACGGAACAACGGAACCCCATTTTGCGGAACGGAACACAACAACGGTCGCGTGCATGAGGCCTAAGGCCACAGATTCACAAAAATAACTTCATTCTTTAAATATTTTTACATAATTATTGATCACATAGTTTTATTACACTTTTTGACAACTTTCTTCTGGAATCTCTGTAAAACAGGGCATGCGCACGTCATATGTAACAAGTCGGCATGCCACCTGAATGGGCGTGACACTTGTTCTCCCCGAGTTTTATAATTGTCTGTTTTATTAGGTATTTGAAACAATAAAAGAAAATACAATTGTAGTGTCATATTGCATACAACAATTAGCAAAATGACACATTGGAAAGCAAAATGTTCTCCCTGACTTTTAAATGGCCAGTGTGTATGCAGACTAATTGATCCTCAACCTGGTATATTTAAGCAATAAGGTCCCTAACTTCGCTAGTCCCTGCAAATACATTTATCAAACTGGTGTAAAGTAGAACTGGCTTAGTTGACCATAACAACCAATCAGATTACACCTTTCATTTTCCAAAGGAGCTGTGAAAAATGAAAGGTGGAATCTGATTGGTTGCTATGGGCATCTAAGCAAGTTCTACTTTACACCAGTTTGATAAATCTCTCCTTTTGTGTCTTCTGAACTCCCGTGTCTGACCTCTGCCTGTTTACCGTGTTGATCCTGTTCCACCCGCCCTGAGCTCTGCCTGTTTATCAAACTGACCCAATGCTTCCACTAGAGTCCAAATGATCACCGTCCCTAAAAATGCTGTATGTTGCTGTGCAATTAAAAAGTAGGGTGGTGGGTTTGGGACTGCTAACACCCCTTTATCAACTGATAATTGAAAAGTTTGCAGTTTGATCCTGGGAACTCCTTCATCCCAGATAAATCTTCTTGGTCAATTTTTATGGAATAGGTAGTAAGGTAGCTAGCTATATTGGGAGACTGTACAGTATGTACACAAGGGGGTTCTACTGAAAGCTTATTCCAGACTACAGTTTTCATTTAAAAGTTCCCATCAGTGCAAAAGAAATTCAGGGGATATAGTAAGAGACCTAGTGAGAAGTTTCAGTCTCCAGGTAGCAAAACTGGGAGGTAACCTGTACATTCCTGAGTTGCCAGATAGGTTTTCATTAATGGGTTGGTTGGTATCAGGACTGACTTGTACCAAGTAGTGGATTACTGAGGTAAGAACCACACATTTAAAGTTATTGACTGTACAGGACAGAGACTGGCCACAAAGCCACTGACTAACGGGAAAGCCACATATGGGGTCATAACGTACAACTCTAGTACTACCCTACTATTCTAGGCCAGAGCTGCAAAATTAGTGCCAAATTTGGGATTGATTCCCATCACTGGAAAAACCTTCCCTGAATTAAACATGACCCTGTGCCCAAAGTTTAAGTCCAACTGCAGGGAACATAGTTATGTAGTCCATCCATAACACATATTGGTGCAACAGAGCTGATTGTGCCCTGTCACCTTGTGAAGGCCGTTGTTAGGTGTCTATAATCTACAACCTCGAGGCATACGCCATAATCCATCCATACAACACAGAAACACATTCTAATTGTTATTAATAGCAAACCTCATATGAATAAATGGAAAGATGTAATTTATTCATGAGCCTAGGAGAGTCATACAAGTGCTCACAATATAATCATCAATGATCTGAAAAGAATTGAAAATACAAGAGGTGAAGGAGGGGCAATTCATCCATATCGAGGACAATCTTCACACGGTTATGGGTAAAGAGGGATAATAGAGTGAAATCAAGGATGAGATAAGCATTGTAACCATAGCTAATCGCTATTGTAACAATCATCCAGAACAATATATGGGAAGTAACAATTTATCTGGAAGGATAAACAGGAACTCCCTCACCAACCCCCAAAGCCACATTCATCCATACACTGAGGAATATAAGGCTGACAAGGTAGGCTACTTTCACACCTGCGTTTAGGTCGGATCCGTCTGGTATGTGCCCAGACGGATCCGCACCTATAATGCAAACGCTTAGATCCGTTCAGAACGGATCCGTTTGCATTACCATGAACAAAAAAAAAAAAAAAAAAAATTTTTTTTTTTTTTTCTTTCATGATAATGCAAACGGATCCGTTTTGACTTTACATTGAAAGTCAATGGGAGACGGATCCGTTTGAAAATTGAGCCATACTGTGTCAACTTCAAACGGATCCGTCCCCATTGACTTCCATTGTAAGTCTGGACGGATCCATTTGCCTCCGCACGGCCAGGCGGACACCTGAACGCTGCAAGCTGCGTTCAGGTGTCCGCCTGCTGAGCGGAGCGGAGGACAAACGGAGCCAGACTGATGCATTCTGAGCGGATCCGCATCCACTCAGAATGCATTAGGGCTGGACGGATCCGTTCGGGGCGGCTTGTGAGCCCCTTCAAACGGAGCTCACAAGCGGAGCCCCGAACGCTAGTGTGAAAGTAGCCCAACACTGTCCTAAATTTCTACCAACAATTTACTGCCTCCCAGATGTAATGATCACCATTATTTCCTAGAAGATACCCAGTTTATACCAGCTTGACCCATATCACTATAAACAAAAAGATGTGTAACATATACCACCTACACATATGTAATGAAATGCCAGAAGATACCCAGGTTATACCAGCATGTTGCATATGACTATATACAAGAAGATACATAACTTATACCAGCTGCACAATTAAAATTATATACCATATAGTACCCATATTATGCCAGCATGAACCATATCACTATATAAAAAAAGATGTATAACCTATGCAGCTTTGTATATATCATTATGTAGTAAAGATACCCAGGTTATACCAGCATGGTGGTTATCACTATATACAAGAATATACATAACGTATATAATTATATACAAGAAGACTCCTAGGTTATGCTCACATTCTGCATATCAGTGAATGCTAGATGTATACCGTATACCAGCTAAAATATTTGTCAGAAGATGCCCATATATACAAGTATATGCATAACTTAGAAAATCTCTTAGTTTCAGTGTTAGTTTGTGTTACGTTGCTGGTGTTCTAATTAGTGGAGGTTCTCCTATATCTGGACACCACGTTATATATCTGTGCAGCTCCAGAGTCAGGGACATTGGGTATCTTTAGAGCTGGTTAGTTGCTATGTAAATGCTGCCTTTAAGGTTCAGTGATGAGAGATAAAGATGTTTGTGATGCATCTGCACCATATTTCAGACCTGGAGGCCTTCACCCTTCTATACATGAAGGGAACATTTGCTGGAATGAAAATACAATAATATGCGCACAACCTTCGTTATGAAGGAAGAAAAAGCGTTTAGAGTCACAAGTCATGGTCAGTCTTTATGTACTGATTTCACACGTTATGGTTTAACATTCATTTAGGTTGTGCTTACATAGGGGGAGTTTATCATGACTGGCATTTGATCTAGTTTGCAGTGAAGCGAGATGCGGCAAATTTATTAAGAGGCTCACACCCCTTTAAACTATTGTTGCGGCATGGCAGGTCCATGCGCCAGAAGCTAAAATGTAGGATTGGGTGGATATTTCAGGGGTTACTTGCACAGGAAAACTGGCATATGTAATCCTAAAGGGCATCTGTCAGCAGATTTGTATCTATGGAACTGTGCTTGGCAGCTGAAGGCATCTGTGTTCATATGTTACTTTGATTGACAGGGCTAGGTAGTGAAAATGTCATCACACCTGATCCTGTCAATCAAAGTAGAGAGGGAGTGGAAGTTACAGAAAAAGCAGAGCCTCTAGGTGTAATGGTAACGCCCCCATTGCTCCTAGAGGCTCATTTGCATATATTAAAACATATTTTTCTCAACAATGTGGGCACATATGTACATGGGACTACAGTACAGTAGTAATAAGGCCCCCATAGTTTGCCCCAGAACTAATAATGTCTGCCTATAGTGCTCCTATAGTATTAATGCCCCCTATAGTGCCCCCATAACATAATTCCCACTTATAGTGCTGCCTATAGTACTAATGTCGCCATAGTGGTCCCTCAGGGAAAGAGGAGACTGTTAGGAGAACAATACAATGCTGACATTGGTGGGCATTTACGAATGGTTTTATGCCACTATTGTCATGTGAAAAAGTAGCAGATTATGGAGCACGGTAGATGTGCACAATAATTTGTGACTTTTCAAGCTTTTCGTCACTTTTCCAAATTGGAGATAAAAGGGGTGGGGCTTAGCAGGAGAAACCGGCAGAAGTTATAGCTGAAGTCAAATACGACTAATTTATTAAGAGGCATCTGCCTCTTAATAAATTAGATGCATCTAATGCCAGTGCAAAGAGATCAAGACTGGCATGTGGGAAAGCCAGTCTTGATGAATCTTGATGAATTGTTTTCAGTTCTTTCCACCTTCCGAGGCTCACCTTGCATGAGGCAACTCATGCATCTTCCCTCAAGCGGTACACTTTACAGCCTGTAGAGGGCGGCATTTTGTAAACCATGCTGGTCATCTCTGCGTTGAAATCCCTTCAGCTTACACAGGAGAGAATTAATTGCTGCTCCATGCTGCTGTTCTTCTTATTGGAGAAAGTAGTGGCCATCCGTGTCCTATATCATCACTGCAGTCCTATAACAGTGCTGGGCAATGTCAGGAAGCTGCTGCTTATTGCTGCATTACATACCGTTAGAGGAGCCACAGCATGAAGCAGTCATGAATTCTCTAGTAAGAAGCCCTGACCATGCAGGGAATGGCAGGGACATTACTTGTTTGCTTGTTACTCTCCAGTGGTATTCTGACATGAAGTTGTGAGACAGATATCAAACTATCCACCCCTTCTCCACCCCTATCCTGTTATCGTTGCACTTCCCTCGGTAACAAACAGTGCCATCCATATTATCTCTTCATAGGGTTCTGCTTCTGCAAGAAGTAGCTGATGAAGTCTAGGGATACCCCCCTGTTCCAATTGCTAGTCATTCTGCACCTGTTTTTAAGTGACGTGTTGTAATTAAATTGCAGAAGGTTGTATGTCACTCCATGCCATGAGTAAGACTGCACAGTGCAGTTGAAACATGTCAGCTCCGGACTAACGCTGGATTCAATACCTTCTTTCTTCAGCTTTGAACACGCGATGGGATCCGGAGCGTGAAGTACAATAAGGTGAGCTGGCTATTCCCTACATTATTTTCTATTGCCAATATTTATTTATGATTTTCTTCACCTCCCTGTAAGAGGAGTCATATGTAATGATCAATCTAATCAAAGAATAAGATGTAGAGGTCTGTTTTGGAATAAGAAAATCACTTCTATCCTGACTCTTGGCATTAATAAAAGCATCATGGAAAATTGGAGTTGCAACAAATCTAGTGCGCAATCTCCTGGCCTCCATATAAAAAGCAGAGCAAATTCCTTTGGACTCTCAAATATTGGCCCTTGGGAATCCCTCTCTGTAGGGCCGGAAGTGATAACTATTCCAATGGAGAAGATTATTTGACGCTGTTGGTTTGCAGAAAATACATGAAACAAGTTTATACCCTTGCTTGGTAATTCTGACAACAAGAAATGTGATGATATCAAGATGAATTTCAGATGTGAATGATTTTGTTGTTAAAAGGGTTGTCAGAGTTATTTTTTTGTGCTTTGTATGTTTCTAACTAGGCAAATTAAAGGACTTTACAATTGACTTACTTTATCTCCAGTTGCTGGTTTTTCAGATTTCATTGAGGGTCACATGACCTGTGATGTCAGCTTCTCTCCCTGCTCTGATGATGTTTCCTGCACAAAGCCTGAGAGATCAGATATGTGTCTGTACAGTCACTGTGCTGGCCATGCCCCCCCCCCCCCCCCCCCCCCCCCTGCACTGCAGTCTGCTGCTGCTCTCTGCCCTGTGTCTCCCTGGCACTGGATACTTCAGGAAAGATTAACCCGTTCAGAAGCACAGACTAAGGGCTAAAGGCTTTACTGAGTAGCTGCAGGCAGTGAGGAGACTAATGCTGGGCACAGGAGCTGACAGACTAGAGGAGTTCTGCACAAGAACAGGTAGGGAGAAAATCCTGTGTGTATCAGGAGTGTCATTATACAGCTGGGACTTGTAGTCCTTCGAATACAACATGCTGCTGAGTCTCCCAGTAGGCAGACATGTCACTCAGGGCAGCACTTATATTCACTCCCTTTGCAGAGCAGGGGGAGGGGCAGAGATTGTTGTTATTGCATGTAAACAAAGGGCCAGAAGAGAACCAGGGAAATGAGGAAATATAATTTTTTTTTTTTACCTAAAACTTGCTTAGCTCAGTTATATATTGCTGCCCATCAGATTTACAGTGTTATATATGTTTTTCATAACTCAGACAACCCTTTTAAGTAGTTGTTAGTATCTGACCAGAGGCCAAACACGTCATCAGTATAACGTGTCCAGAATAATACGTTGTCATTCCACCATACAGAGTCATCAGGGAAAACTGCGTTATCCTCCCACCAGCCCAGGAGGAGATTATCATACCTGGGGGAACAAGGGCTCCCCATCGCGGTCCCCTTGAGCTGGTGGTACAGAAAGTAAAAAAGGAAAAAATTGTGGGTAAGTATAAATTCTGTCAGGTTAATAATCTTGGGATGGAACTATACAAGGATTCTACATCAGTACTGACTAAAAAGTCAATTTCTAAGTATTACCCTTAAGGGAGGATAAACCCTTATGAATCTTGGGCAGCCCATAGAAAGTAGCAATCTGGGCTGAATTTGGCAGCATAAACAAAAACTCATCCTTAATTACAACTCCGTCATTCAGGCCCATACTTAAAGAGGACCTTTCACCTGAATAAAGTATCTAAACTGACTATACAGACGTGTAGAGCGGCGCCCAGGGATCCCCCTGCACTTACTGTTATCCCTGGGCGCCGCTCTACACGTCTGTATAGTCAGTTTAGATACTTTATTCTGGTGAAAGGTCCTCTTTAAGATTGATTTAAAGGGCTTCTGTCACCCCACTAAACCAATTTTTCTTTTTTGTGTACTTATAATCCCTATCCTGCCATATTGCCATACATTATGTTATTAATAATTTTTGTTCAGTAGATTTAGCAAAAAACTTACTTTTATGATATGCTAATTACCTTTCTACCAGCAAGTAGGGCGTCTACTTGCTGGTAGCAGCCGCAGAAAACCGCCCCCCTCCTTCTGTTGATTGACAGGGCCAGCCGCGATCTCCTCCTCCGGCCAGCCCTGTCAGCATTTCAAAAATCGCGCGCCTGTGTTGATTCGGCGCAGGCGCTCTGAGATAAGGAGGCTCGCCTCCTCAGCACAACCTCAGTGCGCCTGCGCCGATGACGTCTTCTCTTTCGGTGACGTCATCGGCGCAGGCGCACTGAGGGAGTGCTGAGGAGGCGAGCCTCCTTATCTCAGAGCGCCTGCGCCGAATCAACACAGGCGCGCGATTTTTGAAATGCTGACAGGACTGGCCGGAGGAGGAGATCGCGGCTGGCCCTGTCAATCAACAGAAGGAGGGGGGCGGTTTTCTGCGGCTGCTACCAGCAAGTAGACGCCCTACTTGCTGGTAGAAAGGTAATTAGCATATCATAAAAGTAAGTTTTTTGCTAAATCTACTGAACGAAAATTATTAATAACATAATGTATGGCAATATGGCAGGATAGGGATTATAAGTGCACAAAAAAAAAAAATATGAGTTTAGTGGGGTGACAGAAGCCCTTTAAGTTCAGTTAGAAAACGTGGAGTAGGATCGGCATCTAGAACACTGTAACATTGGGAATTGGATAACAAATCAAGACACCTTTTCATATACAGCTCATGATTCATCACCACCAAATCCCCCTTTTATCACATGGTTTAATAATATTGGACTCAATCTTTTTCCAACTTCAAAAGAGCATTAAGTTCCAGTTTAGATAAATTCAAAAGATGAATCCTACCAAGATTCATTTTCTCGAGGTCAGAAATTACTATTTGTGAAAAAATATCAATATGATTCAAAGTTGACATCAGGGCTGTGGAGCTGGTATACCAAAGGTCCTCCTCTATACTCCTATTTTATCAGAGTCTGACTCCGACTCTTTCATAAATGGCCAATAATTAGTAATAACAAATTTCCTGTAGTCAAATGGTAATGCTCTTACCATTATATTAATAAGCTGGCTGTTTATATAGAACGTAAAGCAGATTTGTTGGAATTTCTGAACAAATAACAAAATGAACAAATAACTTAAAGTGAAAGTGTCACCTAGGAAACACATAGCAAACTGGTGACATGGTTGCATAGGGATGAAAGCAGCGAGACAATATAGACCTCTACTGTACTTGTCCATGACCGGAATTATGTAAAAAAAAAATGTATTGCCACTGTGAGGTGTGAATAAGGCACTTAAAGGGGTATTCCCACATTGAAAAACATGACCGCAGGGCTCTCTCCAGCCTCTTCATCCCAACCTGGGGACACCGGGAGGCCAGAGAAAGCCAAAGCGGCACATTTACGCAATTTGGTAACTCCCATTCAATTTAATGGGAGTTGTGCAAATGGCGTAGCCTCGGAAGTTATGCTGTTTACATAACTCTTGCCAGCCTCCTGGCATCCCTGGGTCAGGATAAAGAGGCCAGAGAGGGCCCGGCGGACATGTTTTTTCCAATTGGGAATACCTCTTTAAGTGCCCTGGCCCAACACTTCTCTTGGCTCTGCTACACCACCCTCCATCCTCTACCTTCATGATTGATAGACAGAGCTCTCAGAGTCCTGGTGAAAACCTGTGCGTGTACTATCAGTGACAGAGAGACACGGCTTACTTGTCAGTGACTGGGCACAGTAAGAGCGGGTCCAGAGTGAGCGGAATCTCTCTGTCACTGACGGCACATGCACGGGTTCTCAGCAGGGCTCAGAGAGACCTCGTAGACCGATGCACTTCAGTGCCTCATTCACGTCTCTTTGGCCCTTCAAAGTGACAATAAAAAGCATTTTTTAGAAGGCTGCGGCCATGGACAAGTACAATAAAGGTAAGAATAGACTCGCTGCTTCTGTAACCATGTCGCCCTTTTTGTACGTGTTTTCTAGGTGACAGTTTTCCCTTTTCTCTGACAATAAAATAAGAGCCTTAGATTCATAGAACATAAATAGATATTAACATGTCTAAACTTCCTAAAAAAAAGTTAAGAGATTTTTTTTCAAGCTAGAGTCAGAAGCTTTTTTTTCCCGACTCCAGCCAAAAATAACCCCGACTCCCCAGCCCAGGTTGACATTCGGGAGCAATCTGGTGCTTCGTGGTCATAGATCAGTAAACAGGCCCTGCCCTGGTACTTCGGAGCACTGCTCAAATAACTCAGCAAGTAAATGGACATCTGATGAATCCGATTCTGACATACCAGACATTTCATGGCAAATAGATTAAGGTCCTTCACCCAGGTAAAAGCAAAAGATAGACTTTTTTTTAGTTATCCTAATTCCTGGTCATTCAAAGGTCTAGAAGATAAATTAATGATCTGCAAGGCATCATTCCCTGTTTCCTCTGATCTGTACACGCTCTTTCACACCACTGATATGGAGGAGTTCCTTTCTCTAAAAAAAAAAGGGACCTGCTTGGGGGTTGCAAGGGCCCAGTCCTGAGGAGAAAGATCCGGATGAAGAGTCTCTACGGCTACTTTCACACTGGTGTTTTGGTTTCCGTTTGTGAGATCCGTTCAGGGCTCTCACAAGCGGTCCAAAACGGATCAGTTTTGCCGTAATACATTCTGAATGGAAAAGGATCCGCTCAAAATGCATCAGTTTGCCTCCTTTCCGTCTCCATTCCGCTTTGGAGGCGGACACCAAAACACTGCTTGCAGCGTTTTGGTGTCCGTCTGACGAAACCAAGCAAACTGATCCGTTCTGACACACAATGTAAGTCAATGGGAATGGATCCGTTTTCTATGACACAATCTGGCACAATAGAAAACTGATCCGTCTTGGCTATGTTAAAGATAATACAAACGGATCCGTTCTGAACGGAGGCATGCGGTTGTATTATCTGAACGGATCCGTCTGTGCAGATCCATGACGGATCCGCACCAAACGCGAGTGTAAAAGTAGCCTAAAAGTGCCAAATGAACCCACCTCATCTGTCTTGACCCCAGATGTGCCATTTCCTCCCATGACCCTATTGCAGGATCAACCCCTGTTTTGCCCTGAGGATTTAACAGAAATATGTGTCTGTTCAGTATCAGAAATATTCAATATCGGAGGAGGACAACATTTCAGAAACAGCCGGGGTGATTTGCTTGGAATCAAATTTATAGGCATGCTACTCTCTACATTCATTCAAATCCCTAACAATCTGCTTGTGCTTCCTTTCTTTCAATAGATTTCTCTCAACAGCTGTCTGGAATGCTTATTCCCTTTTTGCTAATTCAGTCTCCAAGGGGGTTCCCTCTGTCCTCAGACTGGTCCTCCCACAGTAAAATTACAGAGTGCTCATTGGTTTTCATGACATGTTGGGCACATATGGACATGGGACCAACACAGATGTCTTCATCTGCCAAGTGCACATGTAACAGGTCAGCCAGTGTCATAGGTAGCAGATACAAATCTGCTGATAGATGCCCTTTAAAATAAAAGAACCTGTTAGTGGGAGGCATGGGGAGGTTTATTTATTATACTCACTCATATGGCACTGATATATTCTGCAGCGCTCTACAGATATCATTATCCTTGTGTCCCCAGTGCGGCTCACAATCTAAGTTCCTTAACAGTATGTCTTTGATCTTCGCCTCTGTTCAGATCACATTTATAGCCTTCATTTAACATATATGCTTGGAAGTATACATTAATGGTTGTGACGGATACCATACAGTGGTATCTGTCACCCATAGGGTCAACAAAATGTAAACTATTAACTATTACAACCTATTTTATACTGACATATACTGTACACCTGTTGGCCTTTGGCTGATGTCACCCTAAGGACATGTTCAGTGTGTACATCTGAAGCATTGTAGTATTAGGCAGAAGAAGATTTGGATGCACCCCTGCTCACATCTGCCACTCATTTGGTCCCAATTGTACTTTGGCATTGATGTCATGAAGCTTGCCAAACCTACCCAAAGGGGGAGTTAATACGGTGTTTTTTGCCAACAGAATTTGGTGTGGATTCCGCACCAAAAACCACGTGTCGAACGTATATTCTTATGCTTTGGCACGTACACATGAGATATAGAGTCCAAACCTGATGTGAATAAAGACCTTAGAGCCCAAACCTGATAGGAATAGGAGCTTAAAAATCCAAATCTGATGTGACTAGAGGCTGACTGGAATAAATACACTTATTAATGTAATATGAGAGTTTGCAGAGGAAACAATGGCGGTCTGCACAACACTTTTTCCAAGTCCTGGAACAATTTTTGTTTATTTTCAGGAAAAGGAGGAAGTGTCTATTTTATTTGATTTTGGCTATGTTAAATAACAGGATTATTACAATAGAATGTCACACTGGTGTGCCACACCAGGGATATTCACCATAGCCTGCAGCATTTAGCATAAACTGAGAAAAGGGCACCAGCCCAAATGCCAATATTAGATGAATGATGGCACACAACCAGTTAATGAACGGAGCTGGATAACTAATTGTTCACATTCCAGACTCGGGAGAGCTCCGCTATTTATCTGCGGGAAGAATGATTTCTAAAGCCGGTCTGTTGTTGTATTAATTATCTGCAGAGCAGCTGGAGGCAGGAGAAAGTCACAGCGCAGGAAGGACACGGCCAATTATTGCAGGACTTCATCGAAATAGTGAAGAAACAAAATAATAAGCCAGGCCCCCCTATGGGTAGAAGTAATGACCGGTGGAGAAAGAGAGCTAGATTTCAGCTCTTTAGAGCTAGAGAGTTGCAGTTCCAGAAAAAAATGCCTCTGATTTCATGGTTTACCAAGGCACCTTTGACACAGACCTCGTATGTCAACACCCAGACCTCTCCTACATACAGTAGTCTACAAGTGATGTCAGCACATGTAACCCTCCCACCTACATTATCCTACTTGTAATGGTACAATTATCTAAGTGCCAAATATAACATTAGTAAGTCACTAACAAGTAAGATACTCACCCTTTCTCTGTCACTAGAGGAAATTGTCACAGGAGTTGTTGTGCTGACAGACATTCTTTCTCTGCAACCTTACATAATTACATTCATAAACAAGTGTTTCTAGTGAAGTCATCAATTTGACCGCCTCGTACCTACATAGAGTATTCTACAAATGATGTCATCACCTGGACTTCTCCCACTTATACACAGACGTATACAAGTGATGTACATTAATTTCCCTGACATCATCTACCTACATACAGTATTCACCTAGTGGTATCACCTGGAGGACTGCTACCTACATACAGTATTGTACAAGTGATGTCATCAGCCATATTACCTACCAGTATTGTAAAGGTGATGTCATTACCCAGACACCTCTTACATACATGTAGTATTCGAGAAGTGATGTCATCAACAGGGCATCTTTTACCTACATCAGGGATGCTCAACCTGCAGCCCTCCAGCTGTTGCAAAACTACAACTCCCAGCATGCATGGACAGCCTACAGCTATTAGGGCATGCTGGAAGTTGTAGTCTTGCAACAGCTGGAGGGCTGCAGGTTGAGCATCCTTGCATTACATACAAGGTAAAATTAATTACTCCACCTATGCCATTTTTGGGTGTAAAACATATTTTTACACCAAAAAATGGTGTAGGATGAATAATGAATTTCCCCCATAGTGTGCTACAAATGAGATCATCTGGCAGATGTCTCTTACGTACATACACTGACAAACAAAAGGGTAACAATGTTTTGAACTTTCAGGCTCCATATCTCACCATCCACTTTGTACGTCAGACTACCATCATTTTATAGGTAATGATCTTGGCTATCTCATACATAAATTGGACTTGCAACTATTTAGCATATGATTAGTTATGCAGATTCTTGTTTTGCTCCTCGTGGTGGTACAATTAATAGTTCAGTTTGTTATTAGGTTGATTCCCAATAAAAAGGGCACTGGGTCGAATCCAGCAGTAGCCATGAAGAAGATTTCCCAAGAATCATCCAGCTCATCGATAACGGTTTCTCGGCCAAGAAAATTGCCAAACTGCGTCATGTGAGTGCCATGACAGTTGGAAGAATACCAAATGAAGTTCGTCCATCCATTCCAAAGCCAAGAGGTGGACATCCAGGCAAAATATCGGAGTCAACAAGTTGGCTCATTACAAGGTATATCAGTTCTGTTGCGACAAACACGGAAGTGGAGGTGGCTCGTATGCTTTGGAATAGTAAGATCACAGAAGTCCCTGTAAGCACCATGCGACGTGGATTACACAAGTCTGGAATGGTGGACTGAAAAAGCTGAGGAATCCTCAACTTCAATATCATCATAAGAAGCGGCAGCTCGAGTTTACAAAAAAGTACAAACAGTGGACAGTAGAAGATTGGAAATTGGTAATTTGGAGCGATGAGACAAAAGTCAATAGACTGGGCTCTGATGGTAAAATGCAAATGGGTCTGGAAGAAACAAGGGAAAAGGGGGCTAACAGATAGAGTAGTTCAAGGAACTGTCAAGTTCGGTGGAGGAAGCCTGATGATATGGGGTTATTTCACAGCCAAATGCGTTGGATACTTGTCCAGGATCGATGGTGGTCTCAATGCTGAGCTATGTGTGAGTATCCTACAAGACGAGTTACTTCATACACTCGAGTACTATGGGTATAAAAACGACGACCGTGTTCCAGCAGGACAACGACCCAAAGCAAATGTCGAGGTTGGTGAAGAAATAGTCAATGACAATGAAGTAGAGGTGCTGGATTGGCCCCCACAGTCCCCAGACCTCAACCAAATCGAACACTTGTGGGCAAAATTGAAGAAAAAGCTGTATTTGTGTACCTAAGTGAGTAGACCAGTATGCACCAACATTGGGAACGTGTAGAAGTGACCTGGGAAAAGATTTCGGTCGAGACCTGCTTGAATCTGATCGAGAGCATGCCCAGAAGGATTCAGGCAGTGTTGCGAGGCAAAGTGGATTTACAAAATACTAACAAAATAATAATTAAAATGAAAATTTTTAGGAGCAAAACAGTAAGAATGCAGTTACATGACAAGAATCTGCATAACTAATTATATGCTAAATAGTTTCAAGTCCAATTTATGTATGAAATTGCCAAGATGATTGTCTATAAGATGATAGTAGTCTCATGTTCGAAGATCTAGTGGATGGTGAGATAGGAAGCCAGAAAGTCAAAAGTTCAAAACATTGTTGCCCTTTTGCTCGTCAGTGTATATTATTCTGCAAGTGACGTCACCACCTGGATGCCTCTAGGTTACATATAGCATTCCAAGTGATGTCAGCCTGACTTCTATAGACTGTGGGGACTATGAAAACGAATACAAGCTGCATAACACTCTGCAGAAGTGTTTGGGTGAAATATGTCCTCACCTATCACTTGTGATTGTTCTCTACCTGCTTGTGCCCCGTCTGTGTGGGAGTCATTCTAACACTTTAATCAAGTTAGAAGCTGAGGTCTGTGTGACTTGTCCGTGGAGCTGCCTCCCTTCTCTGGCCCACGCCTGCCTGATTTACTCCTACTGTCTTACTGAGAGCTCAGCATATCAGTGCAATTAACCTCTCCCACAGACATGAACAGAGCTGCACATCCATCTCTCCCATATCGTTGCGGCAAAACATTGCATTATCGGACTAAGAAGAAGTCCATTTAACCCTTTGTTTCCTGCACGGATGACTGGCATCCATGCCATACCCATGTATAAAAGTAAACAAATCTGAGCGCTTTTTCGATTCGGGCACTCCCTCAGAATAAGTGACTGAAGGCAAGAATTTATTACATTGCAGGAGTGCATCACCACATGACAAGGCATTCATCACAATGGTGACCTTAAGTTCTCAGCTCTGCAGATTCAAGCAAGAGAGGCTGGCTACCGCTGGTGTACAGCAGGTGGGGGTGTGAGCGGTGATAGAAGTGTGAACCCCACCTTATTGTGTCACTTTTCTCAAACAAATTTGCAGAATTGCACATTCAGATGCAGGTGTACTACTCGCTCAATGCGCTCCAATGTGATTACAATTAATGAAGAAGCGGTGACCTCAGGGTGTTAATCACCAAGTGCAGACAAATAGCTAAAAACAAAAAAGTCTTGCAATTTCAATTTATGAAGTCAATGGCAGTTGCAGATTGATGGTGCCATGTGTAGAGGCCCACTGACAAAAGGAGTCCAGCAATGAACCTAGCTGTTAGTGGTGTTTAGTCAACCATGGGGTCATTATGGGGCACAAACAAACTAAAATGGAACCAGACTGATCATACTGAATGACAATCATCTAGTTTGCAGATAAAACTGAAAATGTGTCTACATATTTGTAACTGGATTATTAGTAACCTCCAGCATTCATCGCCATCTATTAGAGGAGATACAGGGCACCCGCAGGCTCTCCATGTAGCTTCATGTTCTGCTATCCAGATGTCAGTTCGGAGTACAGATCAATATTTTGGTGCATAAAAAGGAGGCTGAGGGTCTTTGTTAAAGGGGTTCTCTGGGCTTTTTAATATTGATGACCTATCCTCAGGATAGGTCATCAATATCAGATCAGCGGGGGTCCGACACCCCCACCAATCAGCTGTATAAAGGGCAGGCGCGTGCCATCTCCCTTCCTGCTCGCTGCTGCTACGTATGTTTATGGCGAGCAGGAAAGGAGGCGGCACGTGCACGTCTTCCTTTCATACAGCTGATCAGTGGGGGTGCCAAGTGTCAAACCTCCACCGATCTGATATTGATGACCTATCCTGAAGATAGGTCATCAATATTAAAAACCCGGAGAACCCCTATAATCACTATATACACTTTTCAACATTGAAACTGCAACACCAAAAAGGAAAAGTCAAGGAATCATGGAAATCACAGGATCGATAGTAATGTTAATGGCATGCAAATGATAAAAATGGAAACAAAATATTCAAAACATCTGGATTTATTCAGTATCAAATATCAGCGCCATGCACAGAAATACACGCACTTACACACTTTGGCATGCTATTACTGAGGTTAATTATGGTTGCCTGAGGAATGTTGAGCCGTACTGAATGCACTTGGACACACAAATCATGAAGTTCCCCCCTTTGCAATTTCCAGCCAATGGTGTCCCAGATGTGCCCAATGGGAGACAAGTCCAGATCCGCAAAACACCGGCCGGCACTCCAATAGAAATGCCGATTCTTGTCCGCAGCTGCGGACAAGAATAGGACATGTTCTATTTTTTTGCGGAGCCGCGGACTGGAAATGCGGATGCGGACAGCACACTATTGAAAATGAATGGGTCCGCATCCGTTCTACATAATTGCGGAACGGATCCGGACCCAAAGTGCGGACATCTGAATGGGGCCTTATACACATGAGGAGAATGCAGGGAATATCAATTCTTCATTACTCCACTCATATGTTAATGCAACTTATATATGGAGAGAATAGAATTAAGAATCAGGTACTGCAGTGGAGAAGCTGAGCTCCAGACAACATTTTGTTCTGTAGCATACATGTAAGTGGACAGCTCACCAGCAGAGAAGACATGGGATTACTGTAACCTATACAGGGGAGAAACCTCAAACTGTATGTAAGCATTATCCAGCCACAATGAAGATGAACATTACCGTGATTAACACTCAGTGATCAGCCCCAGTCGCCAGATCTATAAACCTTGACCTAGAAAAATTTTGGGCACACACGATTCCTCTTTCATTTCCAGCCATGCTCTCCTCCAAATTGAAACATACTTATACCAATGTTATGTACCAAAAAATATATTAAAAAAAAAATTGCCCCATGTTTTAAAGGTGTGTCCAAACTGACAGAGGATGGGGCAACACAAGTAGGCAGGGCCAACATAAGTAGCCGAGGAATACAGAAGTAGTTGAAGCCTGCAATACCATAGCGCGAAACAAAATACCGCCCTAGCAGAACCAAGAATCACAGTGCAGCACAAAATACTGCTGTCCTTGCCACATCATTCAACTGTATCACCGTTCTGAGGATGGTGATACAGTTAAAGGTGTTGTGTAACTTCAGCAAATGGCATTTATCAAGTACAGAAAGTTAATACAAGGCACTTACTAATGTATTGTGATTGTCCATATTGCCTCCTTTGCTGGCTGGATTAATTTTTCCCCAGTCGTCTCCATGACACCAAGTCCTGAGATTGACTTCCTTCTGATTGGACAGGAAAAACACAGAGAGGTTAAAACCCCCACCCCCTCCTCACATCACCAGTGTTTTTCCTGTCCCATCAGGATAGGAAGCAGGAGAGGTGCACGGAGCTCGTTTGGGCTCACCTGGAGTTATTATTCATCTGCAGGCCGAGGTCGGATCTGCAGTGCAGCGCTCCCTCCTCCGTTCGGTTAGGCCTGGGCTCGGGCGCATAGGTAGTGCCCCTGCGAAGATTCCCTCTGCGGCTGTCCCGAAGGGCTTGATGCAGAGGGAAGGAGGAACACGGCGGATCGGCACTGTGATGGGTCCCTTCCGGCCGGCAGGCGGATGACGTCAGACGCCGGGGGCGGAGCTAAGCGCGCTGACGTCATCAACATGCGCCACAGGTCCTGCAGCATGAGAAGCACATGGAGACGCTATAAAAACGCTCAGGACCTGTGTAATGGCGCCCTGCATAGCGCGGCTCTCACATATTGTGAAGCATCTCTGAAGCGGTCGGGAGTCAGGATGAGTACCCCCCTCACGCCGGGCTCTGGAACCGAGCCTGCATCAAACCCTGGGACAGTGAGTAACCTGTTCTCAGGTACATGCTTTGTATGGTGGGTTCAGTCTGCTCATCCTTTCCTCCCTTACTATTTCAGGGAGAAAAGGATTCGGCTTCTGCAGCTAAAAAAACTAGGAAATGTGGTATTTGCTGCAAAAGATTGTCTAACACTGGATCCAAGCCCCTGTGTAAAGAATGTACCGCCAATGTCATCAAGGCCGAGTCTTCTGGTTTAATTGAAGACATTAGGAAAGTGGTAAAAGAAGAGGTTCAGCTAGCCTTAACTACCAGAGAAACTACTCCCCCCAAAGTTCCCCCCACTCAGGACTCCCGTAGTGTTAAATCACTTATCCCGGATTCCGACTCTGAGGGGCTGGCGGTCTCAGACTCCGAATCTGTCCAAAAACACCCCGTATCTTCAGATGAAGAGGGTGAATATAAGCGCTTCCTGTTCAATCCTGAAGATATTGATGAACTTATCAGGACCACCATTCAGATGGAGATGCCTAAAGCTCCTAAGTCTACCCAGCAAGAAATTTTTGGGGGTCTAGGTGAAAGGAAAAAGGCTGTTTTCCCAGTCCCTGATAGTGTCCAAAAATTAATTCGGTCAGAATGGGAAAAACCGGATAAAGGATCCTTTATCCCAAGGGGAATTAAGAGGCGCTACCCCTTTAGCCAAGAGGACTGTACGGATTGGGAGACCATTCCAAAAGTAGACGCGCCAGTGGCCAAGGTAGCAAAACATACGGCCCTACCGTTTGAAGACTCAGCACAATTGAAAGATCCTCTAGACAGGAAAGCGGAGAGTCTCTTGCGAAAGACCTGGGAGACTACGGCGGCCCTTCTCAAACCGGGCGTTGCCTCTACATGTGTGGCCAGAACACTAAACCTTTGGCTAGACCAGCTGGAGATACATCTGGTCAATGAAACACCACGGGATCAAATCCTAGAGAGCTTGCCTCTATTAAAGATGGCAACCTCCTTTCTAGCAGACGCAGCAGCTGAATCAGTTAAACTGTCCGCCCGTACAGCTGTTCTCTCAAATACAGCGAGAAGGGCACTATGGCTTAAAGCGTGGTCAGGAGATATCACATCTAAAAATAAATTAATCGCACTCCCCTTCCACGGTCAGTATGTTTTCGGTGAAGATTTAGATAAAATCTTAGACAACGCGACAAATAAAAAAAGAGGTTTTCCAGAGGAAAGATATAAACAAAAAAGGCAGCCCTTTCGTGACCGATTTTTTCAGCCCGAGAATAAAAAAGATAAAGGGAAGACTGGGAGGTGGAGCTATGCGAAGGGAGGCAGGGGGAGAAGTTTCCTCTTCAACCCAAATCGGGCTGAAGCCTCCTCATCCAACAGCAAACAATGACGCCATACCAGTGGGGGGAAGACTCAGCTCCTTTCTAAGATCTTGGGAGCACGTAACAAACAGCCGGTGGATTTTAAGTATTATACAAGAGGGTTATCTGATAGATCTTCTCTCTTCCCCTCCACAGAAATATGTGATCACTACCCTTCCCCCATCTCAAACTGCGACCTTAAAAAACAACATAAAAAACCTATTAACCTTGGCCGCCATAGAGCCCGTCCCAAAAAATCAGACAGGACTGGGATTCTATTCCCGCCTCTTCATCATAAAGAAACCGAACGGGAAATCCAGGGTAATTATAAATCTGAAACATCTAAACAAATACGTAAGATATCAAAAATTCAAAATGGAGACCCTGAAGTCAGCAGTGAAACTCTTAAAAAAGGATGCAGTGATGGCCACAATAGATTTAAGCGACGCCTATTATCATGTCCCAATTCACAGGTCGTCAAGGGAATTCCTAAGGTTCGCGATAGAATTGGACGGAAACATTCAGCATTTCCAGTTCAGGTGTCTCCCCTTCGGGATCTCTTCTGCCCCAAAGGTTTTTACCAAAATAATGGCGGAAGCCTTGACAACCTTGAGAGAAAAGGCAATTTGTGTGATCCCCTATCTGGACGACCTACTGGTAGTGGCAGACAACATAGAGACCATGGGAATCCATCTCGGGTTAGTCCTGGATCATCTACAGAGCCTAGGTTGGCTCATCAATTGGAAAAAAATCGGATTTAATCCCATCCAAACGGAAGGTTTTTCTGGGCATTACTCTAGACACAGTCTCCCAAAGATCCTTTCTACCGCCTCAAAAGATAGTAAAACTTCAGACAGCTTTGAGGAAGTTCAAGAAGGAGAAATTCTGTTCAATAAGACAGGCCATGAAGGTACTAGGGAGTCTGTCCGCTTGCATTCCAGCAGTTGCCTGGGCACAGTTCCATCTAAGACCACTCCAGAAGTTCATCTTAGACAAATGGAACAGATCGCAATTAACCCTAGAGAGGATAATATTCTTAGATACGGAGACCAAAAAATCACTAACTTGGTGGCTCAGCAAATCGAACCTAGAAAACTGGATTTTCTGGGCACAAGATCTCCCTCTAGTCATCACAACAGACGCCAGCCTCCACGGGTGGGGAGCGGTCGTCCAGGGGAACTCCTACCAGGGAACATGGGGGAATTACGTGAGTCAGCAATCCTCAAATTTCAAGGAGCTGAGGGCAGTGTGGGAAGCACTGAAACACACGAGTCAGCTGGCAGAGGGTCGTCACGTCCTAGTCTACTCGGACAACGCTACAGCCGTGGCCTTTATCCAACACCAGGGAGGCACAAGGCATCGCCTGCTACAGAACCTGGCAAACAAAATCTTTTCCTGGGCAGAAGGCAACATTCAATCTCTTTCAGCGGTTCATCTGAAGGGAGTCTTAAACATTCAGGCCGATTACCTAAGCCGGCATAGACTAGACCCAGGGGAATGGATGTTAGCTCCAGAAGCCTTCCACTTAATCACAAAAAAATGGGGCAGGCCGACGATAGACCTGTTTGCATCCAGGAGAAATCATCAGCTAAACCAGTTCTTCTCCCTCAACCCCAGGGATCATCCTCGGGCAGTAGACGCCTTCAACCAGAGTTGGACAACAAACTTAGTCTACGCCTTCCCCCCATTTCCGCTTATCCCCAGAGTGTTACAGAAGTTCCTAAAAGAAAATTGTACACTAATCCTGATAACCCCCTTCTGGCCCAAGAGAAGTTGGTTCTCCCTCTTGAAAGCCCTCAGCGTGGAAGCTCCTCTCCTTCTACCTCAGAGGCCGGACCTTCTAAGTCAGGGGCCCATTACTCACCCAGACCTGAAAATACTAAAGTTAACAGCCTGGATTCTGAAGAATCCAACTTATTAAACTTTGGTTTATCAAAAAAAGTAGTGAACACCTTACTCCTTAGTAGGAAACAGAGTACCAACGACAAGTACCAAAAAATATGGAAGAAATTTGCTGATTGGTCTGGAACCTCCTTCAACCAGTTTAGAGCCAACATCTCACTAATCCTGGATTTTCTTCAAGAAGGGCTAGATTTAGGTCTATCCCCCAATACCCTTAGGGTCCAGGTATCGGCTTTAGGAGCACTATATAATACCAAGCTAACGGAACATCCCTGGATATCCAGATTCCTTAAGGCAGCAGATAGGATCAGACCTACGATTAGAAACATGGTGCCACCATGGAACCTTAATACGGTACTAGGGGGTCTAACCTCCGATCCATTTGAACCTCTGGACTCTATTCACATCAGATGGCTTACCATTAAAACGATTTTTCTGGTGGCAATAACCTCAGCCAGAAGGGTCTGTGAGCTGCAGGCCTTGTCCATCCAAAAACCATTCCTTGCAATATTTGAGGACAAATTAATTTTCAAATTAGATCCGACTTTCCTCCCCAAGGTAGTCTCGACCTTCCATAGGTCTCAGGACATTGTTCTCCCCTCGTTCTGTGACAATCCGAAAAACGATCAGGAAATCACTTACCACACATTAGATGTCCGGAGAGCGGTCTTAAAGTACCTGGAAGCTACCAGTCTTTGGAGAATAGACAAAAACCTGTTTGTCCAATTTTCAGGTCCTAACAAAGGGAAGAAAGCGGCAAAAAGTTCCATCTCCAGATGGATTAAGATGGCAATCTCCGAAGCATATAAAGCTCAGGGAAAAGACGTCCCTGCTTCCCTAAAAGCACATTCTACGAGAGGCATGGCTGCCTCCTGGGCGGAAAAAGCCTCAGCCTCCTTACAACAGATTTGCAGGGCAGCAACATAGAAAAGAGTCCATACTTTCACTAAGCACTACAGACTAGATGTAGCTGCTAATGATGACCTAAGATTTGGACGTAAGGTCCTGTCGGCAGTCGTCCCCCCCTAATTGTATCTTTGATATTGTCTCAGGACTTGGTGTCATGGAGACGACTGGGGAAATGAGTATTACACTCACCAGTAATCCGGTTTCCTGGAAGTCTCCATGACACCACATATATCCCACCCTTTTTTTCTGCTATTAGCTATTATCCTTTCATCCTGGGGTTCTTCGTTAAAATACACTGGTGATGTGAGGAGGGGGTGGGGGTTTTAACCTCTCTGTGTTTTTCCTGTCCAATCAGAAGGAAGTCAATCTCAGGACTTGGTGTCATGGAGACTTCCAGGAAACCGGATTACCGGTGAGTGTAATACTCATTTCCATCACATTATACACTGCTCGTTTCCATGGTTATGACCACCCTGCAATCCATCAGCGGTGGCCGTGTATGCACACTATAGGAAAAAGCGTTGGCCTGGTGGCTGGGACCGTGGAAGCATGCATAAGCTGGTGCTTTTTCTTACAGTGTGTAAGCACGGCCACCTCTGATGGATTGCAGGGTGGTTCTAACCATGGAAACGAGCAGTCCATAATGTGATGGAAAAATTAATCCAGCCAGCAAAGGCGGCAATATGGACAATCATACATTAGTAGGTGCCTTGTATTAACTTTCTGTACGTGATAAATGCCATTTGCTGAAGTCAGAAAACCCCTTTAATTTCAAGAGGGAACCTGCGGCCGTTGGCCATGTGCATAAGTACTCAATGCTGAGAGCATCAGATCATTATGTACCCGACCAGAGGCCGTAAGGAGGGCTCAGGTGGACCCCTGGGCGTTGCATGAGCGCCACCCCTCGTTCATCACAACCCTAACTGGGGCCTCCACCTCAGCTGCTGCCTGATCTCGGGGGGCTCAAGGGTCTCAGGATGCTTGTTTGCAGCAGTCACTCATCCCCTGGGCTTGTTGCTTCCTTGCTCTACTGACATTCCCATCTTGTCTATTCTCTATTCAAGAAGTCTTTTGTGTCCCCAGCTGAGCCAGTGACTCATCTCACATTCTGTGCGATTCTCCGAGGGGCCGGGAAAAGAGGGATTCAAGCAAAGCAAGAGACTGATCACGACATGAACAGAGAGAGCTTCTCAAAGAATGCAAGAAACGATTCGAGCACCTAAGACGCCAGTGTAAGACAAAATTAATAGAATGGTGCAGAAAATAGCAGCGTGAGAGGCAGACACAACAATGAACGCTAGAAACACGGCATAATTATAATCTACAAAGGAATAATGAGAACTCAGTGAAAAAAAGGGATTCGGCTAAGGGTACTTTCACACTAGCATTTTTCTTTTCCGGCGCTGAGTTCCGTCCTAGGGGCTCAAATCCGGAAAAGAACTGATCAGTTTTATCCTAATGCATTCTGAATGGAGAGTAATCCGTTCAGGATGCATCAGGATGTCTTCAGTTCAGTCTTTTTGACTGATCAGGCTTTTCCGAAAACCGTAGCATGTTGTATTTTTACCTCCGGCCAAAAATCCTGAACACTTTGACTAAACGCCGGTCTTTTTCCCATTGACTTGCATTAACGCCATGTGAATGCTATGTGTTCAGTCAAACCGGATCCGGCTTTTGCATGTTAAACCCGAAAAATGTGAAAAAAAAGTTAAAGTCCATAAATGGCGGATCCGTTTTTTCCAATGCATTTTTTTATTGTGATGAAAAACCTGATCAGGATTCAAATGTAATCCGTTTTTCCGGATCCGGCGGGCAGTTCCGGTGTCGTAATTGAACGCCGGATTAAAACAACACTAGTGAGAAAGTAGCCTAACATGCGCGTTTTTCCGGATCCGGCGGGCAGTTCCGGTGTCGGAATTGAACGCCAGATTAAAACAACGCTAGTGTGAAAGTAGCCTAACTTGCCAGCATGTAATAGAAAGGAAAGATGGGAAAAAAGTGGCAGATACAGAAGCCTGGGTCCTCTATGCTTGGTGTTCACCAAAAGTAACAGATCCACTCGGAAGCTTTCACAGGAGGAGGCCGTATCAGTCTATAGACTAGAGCAAGGATGCTCAACCTGCGGCCCTCCGGCTGTTGCAAAACTACAACTCCCAGCATGCCTGGACAGCCTAAAGCTTTTAGAGCATGCTGGAAGTTGTAGTTTTGCAACAGCTGTAGGGCTGTAGGTTGAGCATCCCTGGACTAGAGTATATAGCACATGTATGTATATACATACACATATGGAACCCTGCGCTTGGATTACATATTAGATGAGGGAGAACACCATGGATCTCATAAATGAAGAACAAAGGACAAAAACAGGGAACAGCAGCATAATCTCATTGACCTTTCCTGTCCTGCTTCTTGAAGGCTTCTAGTGTTTCTTATTTCAATAGTTTTATTGAGTTTTGACCAAGTTTAGATCAGAGGTGGATATTACAGAGATATTGCAGTGACGGCACCATCCAAAAAGACTCCACCAGTAAATCAGACTAAAAAACATTACTGGTTGACTGCAAGCCTGATTTTCCTAACTAATAGGAAATAAGCTAGGATAGGGCCAGTTGTATTTAAGTTAGGCCTCATACACACGAGCGTTGTTTTATTCCGCGTCCGTTGCGCCATTTTTCGTGATTTTCTGCGGGCCCATTGATTTTCAATGAGTCAGTTAAAAACTCGGCTAATGCACCGTTTGCCGTCCGTGGTTCCAGTCCGTCAAAAAAATATAACCTGTCCTATTATTTTCACGGAAAACGGTTCGCGGACCCATTCAAGTCAATGGGACCGCTAAAAAACGCGGAGGCACACAAGATTGTCATCCGCGTCCATATTTTTCCTATCATTTGCATGGCAAACCTGTCTTAGACTTTTTTTTTTACATTCCTTTATGTCTAGTGGTCCTCCAAAAATAAAGGAAGACACAAGGAAACAAAAACGAATCACGGAACAACGGAACCCCATTTTGCGGAACGGAACACAACAACTTACTATGTGATGAGGTTCAATCTCCCACAACTTGTTCACAGATAGAGGGGAATATAAAGTTTTAGCTATGACAATGTGTCTCCTCACCACTAACTTTGTAATAAACTTCAAGGAAATGTATGTAAAGTGGAATCAGGAAACCAAGCAACATATGTGATTGTGTGTAGTACTGTCTGCGAGCATGGCCCTGAGGTCTGCTCCCCTACTGCAAGCAATTAACCCGATCGGGTGATCATCATCATGATCCTCATATAAGGCTCAGTAAAGCACAAAAAGTTTATATGTAAAATGTTTTATTTTTCCAGTCTTGATCCCCAAAGTGTCTTCAGCAAATCTCCAAACACCTCCAAATAAACTGTCAGCAGGCTTGGTGGTCCGGTGAAATGCTCTGTAGGCATGTGATACTGTCCTGTCAGTTTACGGTAATGCAATGCTGGGTGTGATAATGTGTAGATTCAGTTAAAAATACTGCAATAATCAGCAGAATTAGTGATTTATGGGAAAATGATGCTTGTGTATAAAGTGCAGGTATCAATGCTCTGCAGTAAAATGAAGTATCAGGGCAGTGAAGTTCTGCAGATCTACCTGCAGGTCTCCAGTAATTCCAGCTTTTCAATCTGCTCCTTGACTGAGCGTGAAATTCTCACAAAATGAAAAAGAAAAAAAAGAAAGCAATTTCGACTGCTGTTATTTCCAGATTCGGAACTAAAGCAGGAATCAGGAGCACAGAACATCTCCCGTCTCCTGACTGAACACAAGGACGATGAATTTATAGAAATCTGCGCCTGTCCCTCCCAAGAGCCCAACGTAGAATAGACCGAGAAGTTTGGAAATAGATAATGAAAGTTGCTATAATGTCACGTTCCAGGCAGCAAATCAGATACAGACTCACCACAGGGAAGCGGAAAATTCCATGACTGCCTGAACGTTACAGTTTACCTGTTGGGGTGACATCCAGCCAGACGCTGCTCTCCCCCCATAGCCCTGAGGGACGGTCCAGTGTGAATCTGCCCCCGGAGAGTTTATAGTGGGTAAAAGATACATTGTCTTCAGGGTGAATATGGGAGGGAGTGATTTTTCTATGGTTGACCTGTTATGCAGCATAGGAACAGCAATATGTGCACTGGCCACCTACCAGGGCCAAAATGTGCAATACTCTGCAGAGAAGAAGAATGAATGTGTCTATTGGAGCACAGAGCCCACACTGGGCAGGTGATTTGCTGGGCACATGTTCCAGCCTTGGAAGGAGGAGGAAGCGGCTGCATCTTTGAGACAATGTCCTGCCTGCCCTTGGCAGACTAATGAGAAGTGGTTTTATTGCGTACAGTAGGCAGAGTGGCACTGTAATGAAATACTACAAGCATATTAAGAAGGTGATATATGAGCAAACTGCATCAGACGCCCTGTTATTACATTCAGTCGCAGACTTTCGGTTTCTTGTCCTGTTACTCATTGGTCAGAGTTCAGCTCATTAGAAAGAATTTACAAGCCTTACTCAAAGTGATCGACCTGTACGTGTACCATGCAAGGCCAGCAGTGACCTGGTGATCAAGGGTATCAAGCCCAGGTTTAAGGACACAAACCAGGAATAACTTCCAATATTGAGGGAGAGATAGTCATTGTCCAGAGGCAGTGACTGTATGGTTCTGTACAGAACAGGCTTTATTCCCTGTGGAGCCTCACTTACCACTTCAGGAACAGAACTGTGTCATTGAGGCATTCTTCTATTATACCAGTAGAGACTCACATGGAAGGAAAGAGACTGGAAATAAGATTTGCTTATTGTTGCACCACCTCCAGAGCAAAATAGTGACAATGCACAACTCTATACTGCTATATGGGCAACATCTGTTCAGAAAGTTAACTTGGTTTAAAAGGTTCTTGTTTTGGGTGGTTGCACTTGGATCATGTGGATTCATCCTTTTCATCAAATAGGTGACTTAACATATTTCTGCTAATTGGTAATGCTTTCCGGGGGGGAAAAAAAGCAAAAAGTTATCTGCAGATCATGACAGCGACTTGCTAAGACTACTACTCCGTATAGATGACTGCGGGCCGGCCTAGTGCAGAGTGCCAGATGGGGATATCAATCTGATGAGGGTGACTCAGGATGAAGCATGATGCACACTGCACCTTCACCCTATATATTGAATGCTATTTTTCTTTTAGCAGTATTTGAGTATAGCAGACCGTACAACATATAGTGAAGGCTCAGATCCTATTACTCAGAGAGGGGGCCTACAAAAGCTATTTTCAGCCTTGGCTCTCACTGATACCTTGTGACGTGGTCTGAGGTTTTTCAGAAAAAAGACCCTGGCATAGCTGTGTTAGGTTGCTGCATGTGGAGCTTATGTGTCTACATAGACTTGTCTCCTTAGTGTGCAGCACAGGGGTCGATGACCATTTTCATCTGTCTTTTTATGTGGGCAGCAAATGGTGCAGCCACCTCCTCCAGTCTCGGCTGGGCTGCATTTGATAACTGGAAGATCTGTGAATAGTAAGAGGAGTTAGATTTGGGACAGATTTAATTTCATGCGGCAGAAATGGTTTATTTAGGCTGAAAAATGGAGAAAAAAAGGACCTCAAGGGACAGCACAAATGTGGAGAGGTCCTGTCAGAGGTATGAGATTGGCACTATGAACAGCTACAACCCTGTCCAGATATTGCCACCCCCTATCCAGCCACCACAACCTCAACAGTGAGGAGACCACCATCAATGTTACTGAGGACAGACCAGCTGTATGTGAAACACATTGATTAGCCATATACCGATAAATGTCTCCAACACTACAGACCGTTCTACACTACTGACTGCATGTGTGCCGCCGATCCAGAGACCAGATCCATCCATGAGAAGACATCAGCTGCATCTGCACTGCTCAGGTAGCAGATCCTCTGTGCTTACGGCACTACTCTGAGCAATGGCACATATGCAGGATTAACAGGGCCAGACGAGATGTCTGGCCTTGTCAATCAAGGGAAGTCTCTTGAGCAGCGAATTTGATTTGTTAGAATCGATCATCGCTCATCTCTAGAGAATATCTTATTTAGGGGTTTCGTACATATGGACTCACAACCTTTCAGGGTTTTTTTTTTTTTTTTACTCCACTGTAATAATTTGAAATATTTTGTCAGATCCATTACATAAAATGTAAAATAAAATCCATTTTAATTCCAGGTTGTAATGCAACAAAACAGGAAAACCACTTTGTATCCAATTTGTTGCCAGTTTTGTGCCATGATGAAAATTTGGGAAGAAAGAAGCATTAGGGGCTGACATTCTCTGGGACCACAAGACGGAGGGCCCAGTCTGCTGCAGCTCTACTTTGGCTCCTGCTGGGAACATGGGCTTTTATTAGTGGCTGCTATTGTACCTTTCATTAGCAGATAATTCATTCACCTGCGGAAACATTACGAAGAATAAAATCGCTGATTGCAATTATGGGAACTTGTAGAATGCAGTGCTGCGCACATCCGGAGTATTTATTGATACATTTTACCAGTAAATGGTAACACTTTTCTAGAATAAAACATGTGCCGGGATCATTATGGAAACATTGTTAATGGCGTATTTATAATTCTCCTGCAGAACACACGACGTTAATCATCCTACTTCTTGCCATGCCTAACTCTATAGATATAAATCAGTAACTCGGAGAACGCTACTAGGGTGTGATGACTGTGTTTTATATTAACAGCAGATTAGGAGAACACATCCCCCCCTACCAGGGATCCATCACAGCATCTACAACAGCGCCGCCAGCAGGACGGGTTATCTTTGCTCCAAGACATCCAGCCACCATCTATAGACAACATTGGAGAAAATGGTAACAGATATCTTAAAATCCCACATAATCAGAAAGCAAGCAAAGGTGGAGACACAACTCCCCCCACCTCATTGTCCATGACCCTAACCTACTATATATATTATACTAACTTTGTACTATATATCGTACTAGGAGGATAAGCGGTGACCATCATTATAACCAAAGCCTGTCCAATCATCAGTAACTGTGATGAGTTTATGCGCTCCCCATTACAATTTTACCAAGATGGAGCTGGAGTGAGTTATTGTGGACCGCAGTGGGGGATGTGTTCTTGAAACAATATGTAATCTCAGAGAGGAGAGCTAGCTCGTCAGTTTGGAAGATGCGGGACCTAGGGAATATAAAAGTGGAGACCCATGTGAAGGGTTTGGTCAGTACAAAATTTTGAAGTTACCTACATTTATGGGAGTAGACCAAAAGGCAGGAGAGTTAAGTGTGTGTTTGAGATGTTCATAACGTTGTTAAATGTTCTTCTATAAGCTGGAATGGAAAGGTGCTTCAACTAGCAAAGTGGACTCAGATGGCATCTGCTGGCCCCACAACAGGGGTAAACCAGCTGTTGGAATGAATGAGGGAACATGTCTGGGCAGCTGGTCCCTTACCATGGGATGAGGTGTCATAGGTTGCCAGCGGCTTTTGAGGAATCAGCTGTGGATACGGGGATCCACTGGTAACATGGTCTAGTTCAGGTACTGCCACTTAGTCTGACCTGGCTTTCCTGCTATTTTTCCACCAAAGCTAATGTGTGCAGTGAGCTTCAGAGACTGGAAGCACACATACAGTTTCTGATACATTTGAGCCAAATCATAAAGTAGATCAAGAAGAATGTATAAACCCTTCCTATATATTTCCCATCCTCTTTAAATACACTCCTGACTTTGTCTTCAAAAGATCCATCAAAGACCGTGACAAAACTGTGTGTGTGATTCCAGCCTTAGGAGAGTCTAGCATGTGTGACTCCTTGTAAGAGGTTGTCTCATACTGTGGAAAGTCTTTGTGGTGTAATCCATGTAATAGGATGTTGTACACCCCCCTCCCTGGTGGAGAGGGTGTGCAAAGCCCTTTATCTAATAGGAAGTTGTGCCTCCCCTGTGGTTAATCTGCATTATACACTGTCTATAGGGGGTTACGTCTCCCCTATGCAGAGCCTGTGTGGTACAGGTGAGCTGCTCTGCGGGTAGGCATGTGAGGACATCATACAGGAAGTTTTTTGCCCTTGTGAGTGACACAGGTTCAATCTCATTGACTTCACTGGAGAAACTGAACTGAAGCTGTGACTAAGTAACGATCTCAGACTGCTAGATCTGATATATAATGACAGATGGAGCAATAAGATCAGGTAAGAGATGGTGCAGTTTTCCACTGCATGGCAGTGTGTCACTACGAAAGGTTGTTTTATGCATGCCAACAGCGGATCTATGGTGTATGTCTGTATTAAACTTCCATAGGGAGTGGTTAGAGCATTCAGTGTAGAGACAGTGGATGTCTGTGCAGTATAGTGTGTACTGAGGCAGCAGAACACAGCCCTGAGAAAACTAGCCCACAAGAAAAGCTTAAAACCCAGGTAAAGTGGAGAGAAAAAAAAATTACATGTTTGGAAAGCAAACCAGTGGCAAGCGGAGATGCAAGTAAAAGTCCTGTGGAGATAAACTGCTTAACAAGAAGCACGACTCCATAGCAGACATTTTCCAGGAAGAGACAAGCTGACAGCCCTGAACAAAGGCAGAATCTGGATTTGCCCACCATACAACATCCCGCAGTGGAAATCTGTGTAACATTAACTGTGACTACAGCAACCTGTAAAAAAGGTGCAGAGTTTAGTCTGACATTGGGGTCTGGTCTGTGGTTGCATTTTGAGAAAGTGTTGCACCTCTGTTTCTGGATGCTTATGTGAAAGTCAGATAGAGAAGTGCATTGTGGGGTGAATTGCATTAAAGAGACATAATGGCCCATTAACTGTTACTGCAGCAGTGTAATCTGTAAGACCAGTGGAAACTGCACATTGTGTAGTAACTGATGTACTCCTCCGCTGCAGGGGACACTGTCTTACACCTCAGAATTCATCACCATCAACGGCACTCCAAAACACCATCAGGCAGGAGAATCCCCAGAACCAGGGTGTCCCCCGAAGGAAAGTGTAAGGACTACCATCACCATTCTTGCTACTATCATTTCTATCCTCTGCTCTCTCCTGGGCTCGCTGCAATGACACCTGAAGTCAAAAGCATAGAAAATGAGAGAAAGGGAAGACGTAGAAATGGCAGTATCAGCTATTGTGGCTATTTTTCAGCTTTCATGGTCTGCAATGCTGCTGTACCATGGATCTGCTTCTTCATATTAGTTTCTGTGCATAAGAACACGTTCAGCATGAAAGTCATTACACAGATAATGAAACAAAGATTATAAAGTACAAATAACTGAAATGTCTGGGAAACACCTGCAACTAGAAGTAAGGCTACTTTCACACTAGCGTTTTTTTATGGATCCGTCATGGATCTGCAAAAACGCTTCCGTTACAATAATACAACCGCATGCATCCGTCATGAACAGATCCGGTTGTATTAGGTCTTCTGTAGCCATGACGGATCCGTCATGAACACCACTGAAAGTCAATGGGGGATGTATCCGTTTTCTTTTGTTTTAGAAAAAACGGATCCATCCCCATTGACTTACATTGTGTGTCGGGACGGATCCGTCTTGCTCCGCACCACATCGCGGACAGAAAAACGCTGCTTGCAGCATTATTCTGTCCGTGATGGGGACGCAACCAAACGGAACAGAATGCATTTTGGCGTGTTTCGTTCAGTTTTGTCCCTATTGGCAATGAATGGGGACAAAACTGAAGCGTTTTCTTCCGCTATTGAGATCCTATGACGTTTCTCAATAGCGGAATTGAAAACGCAGATGTGAAAGTAGCATAAGTCTACAAGTATTCAGTTTGCACGGACTATGGGCTTTTTTTTATTTTATATCATCATGTGTACAATCAGAACCCCTCCCCCATTATTACCCATGTGGAATCAGGGGCCCCTTCCTCATCTTTTGTGTACAGTCAGGATCCCCTCTTTATGACCACCTGTATACAGTCGGAACCCTCCACTTCATCATCACCTGAGTAATAGCCCATGTACAGTCAGCAACTGTGTCCAGTCAGGGACCCCCTTGTCAGCAGTGTACAGTCAAGTCCCCTTTTTCAGCTTTGTATGAGGGCTTTTCCTATTAATGTTTGTCTTTAGGACTTGCGTACAAATTGGGTAAATGGATAGATGAACAGAACGCTACAGTCTCTGCAGTTACCTGCCGCCCCCCCCCCCCCCCACACACACACACACACCACCACGTCACATGATACTGCTCTTCATTAAGGTGTAAACAGTATAACAATATCATTATGTATGGTAATTTAAATTCAATCTCAAATGTCAATGATATTCATTATATTTGACCTTCAGGCAGCACACAGTACGTGGATGGGAAAACTTTACACAAAAGTCACTGCCAGAAATCCAAAGACGAACCATAATAATTATGGGATAAAAGCTTCTCTTACGTGCTTTTTTATGTACAAGATACATACGTGGTATAAGAAAGAGTCCCGTCTACTACAGATGTATAGCGAGTGGAGTGAAATACGGAAATATGTACATATCAAGCGCCATTTTGATATACAGTTCCTACATAATGTGGTGGGGAGTAACAGAACCTAATGTGCTCTGCCACGTACAGTATGGAGCACACCTGGAGCCTGGCGTTAGTGTGGTGTAGAGGTAAGTTTCACAGAGTATATGTCCAGGAAATATGGTTCAAGTGACAGCCACATTTCCTGGACCGACAGTGGCTCAGCTGGCCCAAACTCACTGCATTATTAAGAAGCATCAACCCACTTCTCTGCTCATCATACAAATGCAAAGGACCCACCAATTGACATCTCCAAGCAGGGGCAGATTGGTAATGGACCTTACAGGGAAATTTCCCAGGGGGCCGCCCAAGCTTCCTTCTCTGCCACTGGCTGGCTACATAATAAGCTAGCAGTGGTAAATAACTCTGTGAGAATCAGGTACTCATGTACCCGGCCAGCATCATGCCCTCCTGAATTCAACTATGTCCTATGTTGAGGAAGGGTTGAGACGTATGCATATATACCCATGCATGCATGCAATCACGTGCGGCCATGTATGGTATATATGCATACATTTACTACCGCATCCTGGGATGATGTGCACAGATGTGCCCAGCATCTGTGCGCATTTGCCCATGGGTGCCCACAGGGACTCATGGTGGCCCCTGTGGGAAATATATGCCCCCTTAGCATATATACTGTGGCCCCTTTTCTATATATATATATATGTATATGTATTTCTATAATCCCCCTTTATAATATGTATAGGGCAGTGGCCCCTTGTATACATGTGTATACATATTAGGATATGTATACATGTATATAACTGGGCCCCTTATGCCCCCTGATGTGTGTGTATTTGTCCCCTATGTTGGTGTATACATGTGTATGGATGTGCCCCATGCATCCATACACATATATAGATATATATATTATACGATATTCCCCCCCCCCCCCCTCCATACATCTGAAACCAGATGCATCGGTGTGAATGTCCCCCAAGCATTCACACAGATGCAATCTGGTTGATTGTATCAGAATGACCAGACTAAAGTCCGGTCATCCTGATAACTTCAAAGGACTCAGATTCCACAGAATCTGAGCCCTTTGATATAATTGTCACCAGCGCCGCTGGAGACAATTATACATGATAGAAGAAGGGGAGAAGCCTCCTCTCCTTCTATTATGCGCATTCCGGCAGCGAAATTAACATCTCGCTGGCCGGAATGCTGAATGCCACAGGCGGGAGATCAAAGGCTTCCCCCGCCTGTTGGCATGAAAGCGCGGCCCCGATGCGCTCGTTCAGGAGACGCACGGGCCGGCGCAGTGACATCATCTCACTGCGCCGGCCCACGTGTCTCCAATGGTGGTGTGCGCGCGTGCGCGCCACCCTGTGGGCGGTGCGGCAGTGCGGGCCGTGGGATATAAATATCCCACGGACCCAGCACTGGGGTAGAAGAGCCGTGCCGCCCCCCCCGCCGCTGAAGGAGATCCCCCTTAGACGAACGAGCGACCCCTGGACAACGAGCATTAACCCTAAGTATCACTATATACCCCCCCTACTCTATCTCTATACCCTCCGGACCCCCCTGCACTATCTGTATACCCTCCGGACCCCCCTGCAATATACCCCACTACTCTCTCTCCCTATATACCCCCTACTACTCTCACCACTCTCACTATATACCTCCCTACTATATACCACCCCACTATATACCCCCCTACTATACCTCCCTACTATATACCACCCCACTATATACCCCCCTACTATACCCCACTCTGATATTCACCCCACCATATACCCCCCTGGTAACCCTATACTCCCCTGGTAACCCTATACTCCCCTGGTAACCCTATACACCCCTAGTAACCCTTTAATGCTTTGAGGTCGGCTTACACCCTTGTAAGACCACCGTCAACCTTCGTCTACCCCATAGGGATAGTTTATAATACTAGGTGGGTGGGCTGTTAATATTGAATGTGTGTATCATATAGTTAGTTTATGGGTGGAATTGGGAACGTGTAGTGTAGTTGAGTACTGTATAATTAGTGCTGTATTGTTAGTGTATTGCGTAGTGTATTGTTAATAAATACTGTTATATTTGTATCTATCTGTGTAACGTGTAGTTATTGGCGATAGTTAGTAAGGCGCATGCAGCTAGTGTAGCGATCAGTGTAAGGCATAGTGAAAATATTGTTATTGTTATATAAAGGCATAAATAGGCGGAGTTATCAATAATTGACTCCTCCTATTTATGAATATTAATTACCGATATTCGCATAAATATTGGTGACTAATATTCCCCCTTTACATCCTACATCTCACCTCCTAAGCGTCTGCTCAATATGTTAATCAGGGACACCTGGAAGAGGAGGAGAAAAAATAGCCTCTATAGATGGGCAACTGAGAGAGACAGCTTTTGGGGCAATATATTGTCCGGCACTGTGGTATTGCTGACCCCACTACTTTTGTTGCCCCGCCTCCTCTCAATTTAGACCCTCCTACAATATGGGGCCCCTTTTAAGTATTATTTTCCAGGGCCACTTTAGATTCCCAATCCGCCCCTGTCTCCAAGTACCAACTTGTCCATCCAGCCAGATTAACCAATCTAGACCCCCGACCAATGACTTGTCCATCAAATCAACCAAACTGATCAATGTACACCCTCAAGCAGTGACTAACATATCCAACCAACTACAGTGACCCATCTGCGCACCACACAGTGACAATGATATCCAGGTAATGAGAGTGACCAGTCTACACAGCAAGCAGTGACATGTCCATCCAACCAACCCAAATGACCTATCCACACACTCAACCAAAGTGACACAGTAATGAATCCAGGTTGGACATGTGAATGTTTTGTTACGTTATATGAGTTAGCAGACAGTCATCAACACCAAAGGTGCTGGGCAGTCGCAAGTAACCTTGTGTTGTTGAACTAAAATGTCAAGCCTAAGAATCTCAGAAGTGCCAATGATTTCACCACTTTTTCATTTTAAGCAATACATTCTTTACCACTATGCAAAAGAGAAGACATGCTGTGACACGTGGTCCCACATGAGTGGACTCAGATTTCATCGCCAGCTTCTTGCACACAACCCATTAATGAACAGCAAACTTAGAAGTCCACCTCACTGCCCCTCCCCAGGCACATAACTGCCCATAGCTGAAAGACACAAGTCTGAAGGTGGAGTGACTGCAGATCCTTTTTGCATGGTCAGCGCTGTAGTAACAGGTGGGATCTGGATGCATCTCTTTGGTCTGTGGTGATAAAGGGCCTCAGCTGGGGATTACATTCATCTGACCTTCAGAGAGCAGCCACTGATGAGAACTTCATCTCTTTATTGCAAGTACAAACTATTGAAGACTTGTTTTACAACCATGAAGAAGTAATCTGTAGAAGCCGGTCAGGGCATGGATCGATAAATACATAATGTGAGCCAGAAAAACAACAACGCTGCTGGACACCAGGCCCCGACCTTCAGCTCTGCGAGAGGACAGCAACCATTATGACCAAGCCATACTGAAGCCCAGTAAAATGCAGAAGACCTACCCCCTGCAGCGCAAGAGTACTGTCGGCATTGGCTATCATCTGTACGTGCAGTCAGTGCACAGTATAACTTTTCAAATTAATTGTTAAACTGCATAGTCCCAATTCTCCAGCTGTGTGAGGACTGTCACAGTACAGGACTTCTGCCTCACATGCACAGGATCACTACTGTGTAGGTCACTCTACAGTACAGTTTTCTAGTACCACCACCCACTTTGTGAGCATTGCACAGTGTAACCTCCCCTTCAGTAAAACACAGTCACTTTTGCCTTGATATTGTGCTGCATTTTGGACGTGTACAGCCAATGCCTGATGGAGGAAGCAAGTTATGTGGTCTCCTCTTTCCTGGGGCCCCAGGTTGAGACACTTTTTTGAGTGGGGCTCCACGTAATGAGACATTTACATGCCGATCAGCAGTCAGTGCTTCTGGGGCCTCTTCCATGTAAAATATCGGAAACGTTGGCTGTGAACATTGAAAACAAATGTGAAATAAGCATCAGGCAACAATTCACCTGCTGCTCATCCATCATCACTTCAACTTTATTAAACTGCCAGGTTCTGACCTGCATCCCACTCCACCTGCGCCACCAATTTACACTTTACTTCAAATTAGCTGCACTCTGCCATTTACTGCTGAATCGCATCAGCCTGTAGAAAACAACTGAAGATCGCAGGGAGCATTGTCTGCAGCAATGTGTGACATGAGAATGAGAAGCAAGCGCACAGGAGATGAACAACCAGATATGCCAGAAGATTAGAAGCAGCCATTTAGCCCATCATGCGTCATACTTCTGCCTCCTGCATCTTTAATATTAACGCCCTTTTCTGATTAATTTCTCAAATTAACCTCTTCTATAAAGTGTGGCACTGTAGGAGGGTCAGCAGCTACCCAGCATTGAGCTGTACCCTTATGTGCAATATATAGGAGTTTCAAAAGCACAAGTTTGAGATCATGTAGGGGTATATCATTAATATCTGCCTATACTACAACTGTATTTGAGGATTAACTATCTGCACCTTAACGTACAATTAAAGGGATTATGCAGTTTCATGATACTCAGGTCCGGCCTTAGGGGTGTGCAACCTGTGCAACAGCACAGGGTGCCCTAACCTGCACTCCTGAAGGGGGCACCAGATGGTCCAATTTTCCAGGCACCCGTTTAATGGATCGATTCATACGGTTTCCGGGCCGCACTTCAATAGTTTAATGCCATAGTGAAGCAGGGAGCCGTTAGCAATATGGGGGCATAACTAGTACACTGGGGCACTATTGGGGCATAACTAGTGTGTGTGGGCAGTAAGGGGGCATACATACTGATCTGGGACACAAATGGGGCATCTCTTAGGGGTCACTAATGGGGCATTCTACTGTGTTAGGGCACTAATAGTGCATTCTTACTGTGAGGGGGTACTAAAGGGGCAGAACTACTGTGAAAGGGCCGGTACATGCTGCAGCTGCAACATTATGCAGATGTTGGTATTGCCTCTTCTGGACAGGCCTGCATCTGCAGAATGTTGCAGGTGGCACAAAAACATCATTGTGCCACCTGCAACTTTCTGCAGATGCAGGCCTGTACCAGGTTTTATTGCTGAAATCTATATGACTAAAATCTGTTCCAAACGGGGCTTGCAGAATTTCATGTGCTTGCCTTTAAAACAACCCCACTCAGGTGAATGGAACAGATTTTCAGTCACAGAAATTTTCTGCAACAAAATCTGCCAGGTGTGAGGGCTCCCTCACACTGATGTGAGTGAGAGTATGGCCTCATGCACACGACCGTTGTGTGTTTTGCGGTCCGCAAAACACGGATGGCGTCCGTGTGCATTCCGCAATTTGCGGAACGGCACGGACAGCCTTTAATATAACTGCCTATTCTTGCCCGCAAAGCGCGGACAAAATTAGGACAGGTTATATTTTTTTAGCAGGGCTACGGAACGGAGCAGCGGATGTGGACAGCACACAGAGTACTGTCCGCATCTTTTGCGGCCCCATTGAAGTGAATGGGTCCGCATCCGAGCCGCCAAAACTGCGGCTCGGATGCGGACCAAAACAACGTCCGTGTGCATGAGGTCTATGTGGTATACTCAGTATACCAAAGGGTTTTTGAAGAGATCAAACAATTGCTTTGTGAAGTCCCATAGTTGGACTAAAAAATTAAATTTTAATCAAGTTCTAAGAAAAAAACATTTCCAATAAAAAATAAAACAATTTTCATAAAAAGTGTTTCAATTTGCAAAAGTGTTACAACGAAAAAAAAAGACCTTGTATGAACACCTGAATTGTAATAAATTGCTGGATACAGTTATTCAAACAACATGGTGAATAATGCAAAAAAAATCAATGGACAATTTTTAAAGATATGGCTCTTGGAATGCAGTGACATACAAATATTTTTTTCCAAGATATGTGCTGTTATTGTGCAAAAGTAGTAAAACCTCAAAAAAAATACATATTTGGTATCACCATAATCAATAATCATACTGACCACAGAATAAGGCTCGATGCATACGACTGTATTTGTTTTTGGGCAAACCACAGATCTGCAAAATATGGATACTGCCTGTGTGCATCCTGCAATTACTGCCTGTGTGCATGCTGCAATTACTGCCTGTGTGCATCCTGCAATTACTGCCTGTGTGCATGCTGCAATTACTGCCTGTGTGCATGCTGCAATTACTGCCTGTGTGCATGCTGCAATTACTGCCTGTGTGCATGCTGCAATTACTGCCTGTGTGCATGCTGCAATTACTGCCTGTGTGCATGGTGCAATTACTGCCTGTGTGCATGGTGCAATTACTGCCTGTGTGCATCCTGCAATTACTGCCTGTGTGCATGCTGCAATTACTGCCTGTGTGCATGCTGCAATTACTGCCTGTGTGCATGCTGCAATTACTGCCTGTGTGCATGCTGCAATTACTGCCTGTGTGCATGCTGCAATTACTGCCTGTGTGCATGCTGCAATTACTGCCTGTGTGCATGCTGCAATTACTGCCTGTGTGCATGCTGCAATTTTCTCACTCCCTTCACTGTAACTGGCTATTCTTGTCCACGAAATGGAAAAGAATAGGACATGTTCCATATTTTGCAGCACAGCCACAAGGATATAGACAGCACACAGATGACATCCATGTGCTGTTCGTATTATTTGCAGACCCATGGAAATGAATTGGTCTGTGTGCGATCTGCTAAAAATGCAGATTGGATGCAGCCCCAAAATCGAGTACATGAGGCCTAAAAGTAACACGTTCTTTATGCCACATAGTGAACAGGGTAAATTTTACATTAAAACAAAAAATAACAAGTTTGGAACTGCTAAACAAATAATAATAGTGGAATACCCCCTCCCCCAATAAAAATAAATAAATAAAAGTTTTTAAAAAATATAAACGTAGCCAACAAACAAACAAGACCTTAGACAGTAATGGTGGATTTACACATGCCCATAAATCAGGCAGATTATCAGGGGCAAATGTTACTGCAAGCACCCGTTCCTGACAATCTGCCCGTCTAAAGGTGCAGCCGGTCTCCCAAAGAACGAATGGAACGCTCGTTCATCAGGTGAAACTGTCGTTAGTGCAGGCAATCAAATGATCATTTCTGGGCTGACTGTGGTGTCTAAACAGAGACAATACAGCTGTATGAGGACGAGTGATAGCAGTAGCGACCGCTCGTCCTCATACTGTGGAGGTGATTGCTGCATGTAAATGCGGTGCTTCTCCTCCACTGAACGAGCAGCCGATTGTCAGAAAGGAACACTTCCTTCCCAGTAATCTTCTGCTCCTCAGCACGTGTAACCTTTACATTTAAAAAATTATGGCTCTTGCAAATCTATTAAAAATTGCTTTGTCCTGAAGGTTCAAACTAAGCAAGTCCTAACCTAATGTACAATACAAGGCCTCATGCACACAACCATATTTTTCATCCATGTGGTATCTGTATTTTTTCGGCTAGCACACTGATCCATCCATTCTAATTCCATACAGTATATAGAACTTATCCGTTCCAGAACCTCTCTCCACTTCCTCTTTAAGCTGGGCATATACATTAGGTCTAAACCCACCAAAATTTTGTCCGGACCGGCTAACCATCTAATGAATTTGGGAGCCTCTCGACTCTGACCCGACAGCAAATGTCAGGGGAGATAAGGTTCTGGCAGTTATATTTCAACTGCATGTTCCTTTTGTTCAGAGGTGTCTGGCAGTGGCTTTCTCCTCTCTCCTATTCACAACACATGAAATCAGAAGATGCATGTGTATGAGTTATCCCATGTGTATTAGTGTGCTTCTTGGTTTTCACATAGGAGTTTGATAAACTCTATTTAGTACATCAAGGTGGGATAGAGGACACACCACACTACAAGTTTGCAACTGCCTTTAGTCAGATTTCATCCCATTTTCCTTACCAGTAGAAGGAAACGCCCCAAGGAACTATATAAGTAGATGGTTATATAGTAATAATACAAGACTTCAGCCATTTGAATGTAGATGAGGTGAATACCATCTATACCTTGATGTTATCAGCCGTTCCATGTTTTTTCCTTCCATTGCTGGGTGATTTGAGACTTAAAGAGGTATTCCGTTTTGAATGATTACATTTATTTCTTTACAGAATAGGACATTGAACAATTTTCTAATATACATCTATTCAAATTTTTGTTTGCACGCCTTTACTATATGTGTGCAGTAAAAACAATGGAACAACCTGTTTAAAGGGCTTCTGTAATCAAGAAAATGGTTATTAAACTGGCTGACTTTAGACATGTGCTAATGCAGCGCTCCAGATGCACCTTAAAATTAGCTGAATATTGCGGCTGGGCGCGGGAGCCCGTAGTTCCTTGCCCCTGATCACGATTCCATCATAGGCTTCAGGGCTAGTTGGCCTGAGGTCTATGCGGTAGTAAAATCCCAGCACAGGCGGGCGTGATGTCATCATGTGTGCCTGTTCCGGGACACAGTGCAGTGACGTGTGAGCATCTGTGTTGCACCATTCCAGGCCAAACCAGCAGCGAGTGAGCACCGGCCAAAGGACACAGGTAAGTATAAGATTTTAGCTTTGGGGACATTACTGGCTGTAAGGGGTGCACTGGCAGGGCCATTACTGGCCAGTAGAGGGACACTGGAGGACAGTGTGGGGGGGAATTACTACTGTGGGGGCAGTGTGTAACAAATTACTATGTGGGGGAAATTACTACTGTGGGGGACGTTGCTATTAGGGAGGCACTGTAGGAGCATTTCTATTACAGGGGCATATTAGGGGACATTATTTTTTGGGTCACTATACAGGCATTACTACCTGGAGCACAATCTAGGGTTTTGGTATTACTAGGGGCACTGTAGTGAACATTTACCAAGTGCTGTAGACACTATAGGGACATTATCTCTACTGAGGTCACAATTTTTTCAGCAGTATAGTACCTGGGGCAGTGGGGAGCACAGTGGGCACAGTATTGGGAGAGGCGCAGTGTGACATTGTCGGGACACCGGGATGGGGAGTTTGATGGAAAAATTTAGAAATCTAACGTGTCTGTGTAACAAACTCTGTGGAGACAAGATGTGGCTGAAAAAATTTATCATGGCGGTCGGAGTCAAATATAGGAAAAGAGGAAAGAGAATGTCTTCATGATCGGAGATGTTACTGGATGTGAGAGGTATGTGGTGCTGTATTCTCCTATATGTAGTGTTGGCTCAATACTGTGACCCGTTTCTCATCTTCTCCTCTGAGTCATAAATTATAATTATATGTATTTTAAATTTGGCGACTAAAAATTTAATTTGGCTCCTAAATTTTTCAGTTTAGGAGCCAATGGCTCCTGGTTATTTGATGAAGCTAATAGTCGTTGTCCCTTCTTTCTATGTGTCCCTGTTTTTGTGAAAAATGAATTTTATTTTATGAAACTGAGCCTCTTTGAACAATGGGGGTGGGGCCCCTACTACTGAAGGCTCTGTTCTCCCTCCTCTGGCCTCACCCTCATCATGCTGATTGAGTGTCCATATCATCCTGCCTAGCCCTGTCAATCAGCATGATAAGGGCATGGCCAGAGGTCAGGAATACAGGAACTCAAATGCTACCTTTGACGCTCAGGCACCTAGGAAGAGGGCTGGACCACTTATATAGGTGCAGGGTGGCTGGGATTGGTCACACAGGTCACATGTGCAAAACCCTTAAATCACAGGAAGTAATCCATTCCAGTCATTAATAAGGTGCTACATGGAACAGTCTGGAAGGCATGCTGTGTCCAGGGCTAGAAGGAAAATGTGGAGTGGATTCCTAGAAGGACTGTGTCTGTAAGGACAAAGCCCAGGACCACGGCGGTTAATGGGAAGACTCCGGCAGCTGATCGCCATCGAAGGACAGTGCTTGCCAAAGCACGTAGCCAGGGACCGCGGTGTTGAGTAGCGAAACATCGGCGGTCAGCAACCGCCATTACAAACATGGTGTCAGTCATGTGATCTGGCTTTTATTAACTGTCCAGGTATATAACAAATGAATAATAGTGTACTGAGGTGCAGAACCTGTACAGTATTACTACCTGCAGTGGCATCTCACCATGTCTCATTGTCAGCGTAAAAGCAGATCTCTAAGGGGTATTTTTCTACACTAAACTTTATTAACAATATGACATCACCTAGAGATATGCAGCCTTTTTACAAATCACCTAGAGACAGCCATGTGAATGCACACAGTGATGTAGTTACTGTAATAACCACAATAGAAATCATTATTCTACTGCTAGTCCTATTTACTTATCACATGAATGTGTCCTGTGTACTGACCCAGCGCATGTATGTCATGTAACACTGCTGCTCACTGAATGTCACAGATTATATGATATGAAGAGACTGATGCCATGTTTCAGTTAGTCTTGTGTAATGTATCCATAGCCTGATACAAGGACTATACCATATGCTACATATAAGGGTCATCTGCCTGTTATAAGAAAGGTATACATGCAAAATTTGCAATACATTAGAAAATTATATGATTTCCTATTATATAATCATACACATAAAAAAGTAGTATGCCACTTTAAGGATCAAATATCTTATTAAGGCCTCTTGCACACAACCGTATGGCTTTTTCAGTATTTTGAGGTTCCCAAAAAAAAGGATCTGCAAAAAATACGGATGACGTCCGTGTGCACTCCGTTTTTTTCGAAACGGAACAGCTGGCCCCTGATAGAACAGTATTATCCTTGTCCGTTATGCGGACAATAATAGGACATGTTCTATCTTTGAATGGAACGGAAATACGGAAACGGAAGGCATACGGAGTACCTTCCGTTTCTTTTTGCGGATCCATTTAAATGAATGGTTCCATATACGGAACGCAAAAAAACGGAACGTAAACGCGAAAAAAACAACGTTCATGTGCAAGACAAGCTGCAATTTCCACACCATTATCAAAAGAGTTTAATATGTAAGATGTCTCTTGCTGTGAGATTTCTCATTTTAAGTAGCTCAGTCTTCTAGACGACGTATGGAAATTGCAGCCATTACAAAACAACCGAGCAAAGCCCAGGAAGCCAGCAGCCATGACGTCTAAATTATATACATCCCCATAAATGCAGCTTTTACCAGCATGGCGTCTGGGGATGGAGACGGTGTGTTAAAAGCTCATTCATGCTGCTCAAAAATAGCTCGCTCTATGGAATGGTAAACCAGTGGAAATTCACAACCATAGACGATGCAAACTTCGATCACCTGTGGCTGGAGGAAGCACTGCAGTACTGATATTTACAGCAATACATAAGACATACCATATTCACTGCTTCAGGGATCTGTCATACACGGGAGCAAATTCTAGAGATAATCCTCACAGGACTCATCCCATATGAAGCTCCATAACCAAGATATATCATAACATATCAGATCATCTCCATTGAATCCCATTTTAGGCTACTTTCACATCACCATTTTCCTTTCCAGTATTGAGATCAGTCATAGGATCTGAAAAACGGAAGAAAACGCTTCCGTTTTGTCCCCATTATTGTCAGTGGGGACAAAATGAAGAAAATGGAATTGAGAGCACCAGAATGTATTCCGGTCCAATTGGTTGTGTTCCCATGCCGGACATAAAACCGCTGTAAGCAGCGTTTTTGTGTGCATCGTGGGATACTGATCAAGACAAATTCGGCATGAAACACAATGTAAGTCAATGGTGTCGGAAAACAGATCCCATTAGTCTTGGTCATTTTAGAGATCATACAACCGGATCCATTCTGAACAGATGCAGACGGTTGTATTATCCATTCCTTACAGAAACATTTTTGCTAATCCCCTGCCGGATCCAGCAAAAACGCTGATGTGAAAGTAGCCCTAGTCTGAAGCTGCATTCACAGTTTTGCAGCTTCGTAGCAGAAATCTCCCAGCATTCTCTGCTTGTTATGGTTTCACAACACGTTTATAGACATCTGATGCATGAAAAACATCTGAAAATATAGTTTTTTCTCCCAAATATGCCCATTAGAACTGTGGGTGCAGCACTGGAGTATAATAAAGGATGAAACCCAGCATTAATACAGGATAATTAATATACAGTATGTACTGAGTGACTCCACCACCATGATGGGGGTCATTATACTGTATGGGAGGGACCATTGGAGATTATATTGAATGGGGGCACTGGGGATCATTATACTGTGTAAGGGGCCCTCACAAGTTATAATAACCCAGTGGCCCCCTCACATACCTATCATTGCTGGAGCGCCGGGGAGCCAGCGGTCCTTTCATTCACTAACTGTCATGATGTACCGCAGGGCCGGGCCTCGAGGAGAGGAGTGCAGGGAGATGAGCTGCGGTTAGTGAATGTAAGGACTGCCGGACGCCATCTGTATTGATGGAAGCGCCCATAGCAGCCGGCACTGCACCTCCGACAGCTGGTACCTGGGGCAGACTGCCGCCTCCCCCACTCCCCCGGGCATGTAACTGGTCATCCATATTCAGCTGAAAATTTATATTCAGAGCATCTGCTATCATGCTGTGGTTTGTGTCCAGACGATTCTCCGTTTGTCTGCCAGAATAGTGTGCTGGAGTTTCACACTGGAGGTGTGAGACTAGCCTTAAATGGGTATGTTTGGTACACATCGCAGTCGGTGGAAAATCACTGATGTGTGAATAAACACATTAAGGCCTCATGCACACGGCCGTTGTGCGGCCGTTCCGTGCATTGCAGATCGCAATTTCTTACAGTTGCAAGAAAAAGTATGTGAACCCTTTGGAATGAAAAATGGGGGAAAATGGCAGTGCGTCTTATAAAGCGAACACTGTCATGTTTACTTTGGTGACGCTGATACATCGCAAGCCGCGATGTATCAGAGGGGTGGGAGGAGGGGACGGAGGCTGGCAACACTCGCGGCGGGGCCCGATGCAGTCACTGTACTGTAATACATCGGGCCCACTCACGGCAATTTTCACATGTAAAGTCTATAATCTTCAAGCAGTATCTCTGCTTTTAACTAGGGCAATTCTCTGTAGTGCAACTCACTATGAAAGCGGCAGGCAGGGCGGCAGCGTAACCTCGCGATTCTTACTCATTCACGCTCCTCCCAGTTCCTTCATGAATGAAGTGGGAGGAGCGTGAATGAGTAAGCATCGCGAGGTTACGCTGCCACCCTGCCTGCCGCTTTCATAGTGAGTTGCACTACAGAGAATTGCCCTAGTTAAAAGCAGAGATACTGCTTGAAGATTATAGACTTTACATATGAAAACTGCTTCATTACAATCTGCTTTCTTCTATAACAGTACTCACTATGAAAGCAGTGGTCCAGCCGGCGCGTGACGTCACTCACTCGGTCATGCTCCTCCCACTTCATTAATGAAGCTGGCAGGAGCATGACTGACTGAGTGAGTGACGTCACATGCTGGCCGGACTGCTGCTTTTATAGTGAGTACTGGTATAGAAGAAAGCAGAGCATTTAAAAGATTTTACATATAAAGTCTACTGTGTGCCCTGTGGTGTAATGGGGGTCACTATTCGCACAGGGACAATATACCGTGACACATATGATACTGTGACCAGCATAAGATCATCTTATGCTGGTCACAGTATCATATGTGTCACAGTATATTGTCCCTGTGTGAATAGTGACCCCCATTACATAAGATGCTATATATGATGCTACATCCCCCATAGTAGTGTATCATCCACACATCCCCCCCATAACAGTGCGTCATCCACAGGTCCCCCCATAACAGTGTCATCCACAGGTCCCCCCATAACAGTGTCATCCACAGGTCCCCCCATAAGTGTCATCCACAGGTCCCCCCATAACAGTGTCATCCACAGGTCCCCCCATAACAGTGCGTCATCCACAGGTCCCCCCATAACAGTGCGTCATCCACAGATCCCCCCATAACAGTGTCATCCACAGGTCCCCCATAACAGTGCGTCATCCACAGATCCCCCCATAACAGTGTCATCCAAAGGTCCCCCATAACAGTGCGTCATCCACAGGTCCACCCATAACAGTGCGTCATCCACAGACCACCATTAGTTCAAAACCCAGCAAAAGCACACCTTTTGGTTCAAATATTTTTTTTCTTATTTTCCTCCTCAAAAATCTAGGTGCGTCTTATCATCAGGTGCGTCTTATAAAGCGAAAAATACAGTAAATGTTACCATGTTTTTATTGAACACACCATGTAAACATTCACAGTGCAGGTGGAAAAAGTATGTGAACCCTTGGATTTAATAACTGGTTGAACCTTTTTTGGCAGCAATAACTTCAACCAAACGTTTCCTATAGTTGCAGATCAGACGTGCACAACGGTCAGGAGTAATTCTTGACCATTCCTCTTTACAGAACTGTTTCAGTTCAGCAATATTCTTGGGATGTCTGGTGTGAATTGCTTTCTTGAGGTCATGCCACAGCATCTCAATCGGGATGAGGTCAGGACTCTGGGCCACTCCAGAAGGCGTATTTTCTTCTGTTTAAGCCATTCTGTTGTTGATTTACATCTATGCTTTGGGTCGTTGTCCTGTTGCAACACACATCTTCTGTTGAGCCTGAGCTGGTGGACAGATGGCCTTAGGTTCTCCTGCAAAATGTCTTGATAAACTTGGGAATTCATTTTTCCTTCGATGATAGCAATCCGTCCAGGCCCTGACGCAGCAAAGCATCCCACCACCATACTTCACAGTTGGGATGAGGTTTTGATGTTGGTGTGCTGTGCCTCTTTTTCTCCACACATAGTGTTGTGTGTTTCTTCCAAACAACTCAACTTTGGTTTCATCTGTCCACAGAATATTTTGCCAGTACTGCAGGGATGTTAGCATAATCCAGAGACTTTTGTAAGTCTTTAGCTGACTCTTTAGGATTCTTCTTCACCTCATTGAGCAGTCTGCACTGTGGTCTTGCAGTCATCTTTACAGGACTGCCACTCCTAGGGAGAGTAGCAGCAGTGCTGAACTTTCTCCATTTATAGACAATTTGTCTTACCGTAGATTGATGAACAGCAAGGCTTTTGGAGATACTTTTATAACACTTTCCAGCTTTATGCAAGTCAACAATTCTTAATCGTAGGTCTTCTGAGAACTCTTTTGTGCGAGGCATCATTCACATTAGGCAATGCTTCTTGTGAAAAGCAAACCCAGAACTGGTGTGCGTTTTTTATAGGACAGGGCAGCTGTAACCAACACCTCCAATCTCACCTCAGTGATTGGACTCCAGTTGGCTGACACCTCACTCCAATTAGCTCTTGGAGATGTCATTAGTCTAGGGGTTCACATACTTTTTCCACCTGCACTGTGAATGTTTACATGGTGTGTTAAATAAAAACATGGTAACATTTAATTCTTTGTGTGTTATTAGTTTAAGCAGACTGTGATTGTCTATTGTTGTGACTTAGATGAAGATCAGATCACATTTTATGACCAATTTGTGCAGAAATCCATATCATTCCAAAGGGACTTGGCAAATATATTTTGATCATAATTATTTGTTCCCATCCACCAAGGCAAGGCGACCTCTTCCTGGATGGGAAACTATTCTATATGACACCATTCTCTGTGCCATGTCGGCCTCCAATTATTTTAGGTAGTGCAGGCTCAATTCTGTATCTACTCTGTGGCCTTATTCGCACAGTCAGTGTTTGGTCAGTGATTTCCATCAGTGATTTTGAGCCAAAACCAAGTGCGGGTCCAAAACACAGAACAGGTGCAGATCTTTCCTTTCAACCTTATGTCTGTGTAGGATCCACTCCTGGTTTTGGCTCACAATCACTGATGGAAATCACTGACCAAACACTGACTGAGTGAATAAAGCCTGTATGTTATCTCTCCATGTGCCAGCAGCCGTCCAATTAATTCAGGGACAGCAGCTATATACTTTGGCAATTACAAACAACCTGTGGAAAAGATGGGTTAGTTAGGAGTGCATGACCAAGATGGAGCAGAGTATAATACAGGATGTAACTCATAATCAGTACAGGATAAGAAATGTATGTACACAGTGACTCCACCAGCAGAATAGTGAATGCAGCTCTTGAGTACAATACAGACTGTAAGTCATCATTCTGCTGCCAGCTCTAAGGGCTCTTAGTTATTGGAGGAGGATCCTTCATTTAATTAACCTTAATAACCTGAGAGAATAAAGAGTAGCTGCAGCTCACCTCAATACAGAGCGGTAATTAATTACATTTTGGCCTTTACATTACAGCAGCTTCTCTGGGTATCGGGAAGCGTCCACTGTGGTATCAGGAAGCTTCTCATAATTACTATTATTAATGTCAGGAGATGCTTATTCCATATCACTGACACAGTACAGAAGAACAGCCCCAGAAGATGGCTGCTCCTCTTACATGTAATGTTATTCCACAAACTGTACAGTAGGATAGCAACTGATGTGGAAACTATTACTTGCATATCTGCCCAGCACTCAGTGACTGTTGCCGCCATGAATATAAGTACCGCGCAATGCTGGGGCGGCAGATAGATGAAACCTCCTTACCTGTGGGGGTGGGAGGGGCACATTATTCTTATAAAAAAAAAAAATCCTTATTTAGCTAATGACTACTTCCATTGTGGAAATGCTCATTAGTACAGGAGGCCCAGTGAGTATGGGTCTCCTAGCAGTAACATTACTCACAGCTCCTTGGTCCTCCTGGCACTGCACTGTGCTCTGATAACGTACAGTTTCAGGATGTATTGCAACTAGGCGATGTCAGGTCACATTGCAGGGCAGGTGCCTGGAGCAAGAGCGCAGTGGACCTGGAGTTGTGGTGTCGCCCGCAGCACAGGTGGAGAGGTGACTCAATTTTATTTTTGTCTGGTCTATGTTCTGCATCTGAGGGACAGTGGGGTGGAGGATATAGGGGGCAGGTGTGGTTTTGAATTTGGGGTCTGATCTGGGGTCTAAATAAATTTAGGGGCTGATCTGGAGTCTGATTTGGGGTCTAATTTGTGGTCTGTACAAATTGAGGTCTGATCTAGGGCCCTATGAATTTTGGTCTCTGTATCAGTTTGGGTGCTGATCTGGGGTCTGTATAAATTTGGGATCTGATCAAGGGGCATATTTTGGGTCTGTATGAACTTGTGGGCTTATCTGGGGTCTCTATTCATTTTGTGACTTGATCTGGAAGTCTGTGTTAATTTTTGAGTCTGTATGGTAGTCTGTATAATTTCTGGGGTCTGGTCTGGGGATTTATTAAATTTTGGGGTTGGTCTGAAGATTTGCATAATTTTGGGGTCTAGGGGTCTGTATTAATTTTGTAGTCTAGTCTCTGAATCTGTATTAATTTTGGGGCCTCATCTGGAGTTAGTATTAAGAAGGGGCTGTCCACCCAGGTAAAGTTTATTTTTGAAAACTGATTACAATATGATACCTTTCTGATCCCCACAGCTCTCCTTCTTCTTCCTATGTCCTCTTTGTACTCCCAAGTCCCTTTCAATTCAGACATATGACTGCCATGACCAGTGATTTCTATAGAGAGTGGGGATGAGATGGGCCAAGGCCAGGGCAGGTAGCGTACAAGAGTTTTGATTAGACAAGCTGAGATCAGGACAGACGGCTAGAAGTCAGTAGTCGGGCTGGAGTACAGTACACAAGGAGGCTGTGCTGGGTACTAGAGAACTATAAAACCTAAAGCTCAGGCACTCTCCCACTGGGTAGAGTGCCTTAAATACACAGGTGTTCTATTAGTTGGTCCTGCTCCAGATGCTCACACACTGTAGTTAGTAGCAGACATTTTATTAGGTGTACATCCTAGCTGCCATTACACATGTGGCTGCTCCAAGAACTACAACCAACTTGCAATAACACAGTTGTACAAATATCTAAGTAGTAAGACCCCTAGAGGTCATAAACCACATAAAACATATTGCTAGATCCTTTCCCTTTTAAATGAAAGAACAATGATATATAACTAACATAAAATGGTGAACATGAACAAATAGAACATAGCTTTAAGTTAATCCTTGAGGTGAGCTGGCTTTCTGACTGTTCTGCCAGCTTGTGTAACAGATGAGGTTTCTTCACACAAATCTTGGTGTTCTTCTGATTCTGGCAGTCTATTTTCTGGGACTGGCTGTCTCTGACCAGAGACCCCCCCCAAGCTCCTCAGCAGTCTTTGTTTCTTTGTTGCCGGTATTCATTGCTTTGAGTGCCTATATACTGTTCCAAGGGCCCTGTATCTTCTCTTTCTTTTGTTTTTCTCAGATGTCTTTGATTTCTCCTCAATCTTCTTTCTTCCTCTGTTATAATTTCATAGGACCGTGGTCCTAATTTCTAGACGACCTTCACCTTTTGCCATTGTTTGTCATATTTGCCTATTGTCTGAATCCGTACATTTTCATTGCTCTGGAGAACAGGCAGATCTTTTGCAGATTTATTGTAATAGAAAGCTTGCCTATCTTGATTCTTCTTCAGTTTGGCTTTAACATTGCCCACAAGCTTTGGCTTTAGTAGTTGACTTGTAGTTGGTATGACGTCTACTCATAAGCCGCTGGACTCGTGTCTTGGCTCACACATGTCTAATAAATGCTTGGAAAATTTAGAAAGATAATTCACCATGCCCAGGAATCGTTGTACTCCGCGTACATCTGTAGGTGTAGGCATGTCCTGTATTGCCCTCACCTTCTCTGTACCTACTTTAACACCATTTGAGGTTAAAAGATGTCCAATATATGGTACTTCTGTCATTTTTAGTTTGAATTTTTCCAGGTTCAGTTTGATTTGTTTTTTTCTACATGTGTCCAAGAATTGTGTCATCTTTTTATTGTGATCCTTTGTTGCCGATTCTAGATCATCACCTTCTCCAACTATTAGTATATCGTCTGCTATTATTTTTACTCCAGACAATCCTTTCAAAGCTTGCATCAATTTTTGTTGGAACACTTCTGGAGCCGAGCTTAATGCCATGGACATTCTCAGCCACTTATAGCGTCCAAATAGGGTAGAAAATGCTGTCAATAAACTTGATTCTTTATCCAGTTCCACATGCCAGAACCTATTTTTTACATTACATACCAAAAATATCTTAGCCTTTGAGAAATCTGGGAGAACATCTTCTATTGAAGGCATTGGATAGTGATTTCTTTTAAGAGCCTTGTTCAGTGGCTTAGGATCAATGCAGATTCTTAACTTGCCTGACGTTTTTTTCACTACCACCAAACTGCTTATCCAGTCTGTGCTTTCCTGTTCTGGTGCCATCATGCCTTCGCTGTGCAAATCCTGCAGTTCCTCTTTAAGTGGTTGCATTAAGGCTACAGGTACTCTTCTTGTAGGCAGTCTGGTAGGCTGTATTGTATGATCAATTTCTAGTTTGTATTTACCTTCCAGGCACCCATCACCTTCAAATAAATCGGCATACTCTGTTTTTATGTGCTGAAAATCCAAAATGCATTCTGCCTTTTGTTTAGGATTTTGAGTATTCTGAGAAACTTCCAGAGCAATGATGTTATGCGACTGCACCTTTATTAAGTCCATAGCCTGCACTGCTTTAACTCCCAGCAAAGAAATGTGATCGTCCTCCTGCAGCACCGCAAATTCCACTCTGTAGCTCTTTCTGTTACGTGGATTTCTTAATTTTAGCTTGCATGTTCCCATGAGTTTCAGAACACTTTTGTTGTACATCACCCGTACCTTATCAGTGGGTTCAATGGGAACCTGTTTGTTAAGCAGAGTAAAAGGAATGACATTGCAGCTTGGTTCACAATCCAGCTGAAATCTTATGGGCTGTTCATCCACCATGAATATGGCAAAGAGCTGCTTTGCATCATTGGCTACTGGATGTTTGACTACATTGACATTCTCTGTTGCAGGCTGCAGCCACGTGAGGTCCTCTGTGCTGTCCCTGTCTGTGTCCTGGGTCACTGTGTGGACTAGTCTTTACTGTTTGCTGGTTTTCCATCTGCACACTACTCAAAAGTGGTTCATCTTGCCACAAGTCCTGCAGGTCTCCCCATATGATGGACATTTCTCTTTGTCTCTCTCATGTCTTTTTCCACAGTATTTACACTGGACTGAGCTCGCAGGGAGCCTGGACCTTGCTCTCCCTTTCACAGATATTGCATGTACTGAGGCATCACTGGTGCCCTCCATCATCTTCGGGCTGTCTTTAGTCAGCTCAGCAGTCCTGCAGATTTGTATACATTTATCCAAAGCCAGCTCTTCCTCCCTCAGTAATCTCTCTCTGAGGTGAGAGTCTCTGATGCCACACACCATCCTGTCTCTGATGAGGGAGTCCCTGATGTCCCCAAATCCACAGGTTGCAGCCAGTCTCCTCAGCTCTGTCACATATCTGCCCACACTTTCCCGAACTTCCTGATTCCTTGAGAAGAACTTGTATCTCTCCACTGTCTCATTCTTTTTGGGGTCACAGTGCTTATCAAATGCCAACAGTATGTCTGTCAGTGCCAGGCTGTCTGTCAGCAGGGTCTGGGCTATTTCTCAGCCTTTTTTCCCAACTAAGTAATAAAACAGCTTTACTTTCCTCTGCTCATCTCTGAGTGCCACTGTCAGATCCATATACAGAGTAAACTCTTCCTTCCAGTGTCTCCATGTCTGTAAGAGATTGGAAGAAGTGACATCCAGTCTCTGAGGGGGTTTCAGGTCACTCTCCATAGTCCAATATTATAGGGACTCTGTACTTATAGTTGCTGATTCTCTGTACAGTTCTGTATTTGTAGACTGCAGACTTGCTATACAGAGGTCCTGTGCCCAGCTGCCACCATGTTCTATTAGTTGGTCCTGCTCCAGATGATCACACACTGTAGTTAGTAGTAGACATTTTATTAGGTGTACATCCTAGCTGCCATTACACATGTGGCTGCTCCAAGAACTACAACCGAGTTGCAATAACAAAGTTGTACCAATATCTAAGTAGTGAGACCCCTAGAGGCCATACACAGCATATAACATATTGCTACAACAGGGTCACCCACTCAATGGCTGGGGAGGGAATTGGACATACAAGCTGCGGCCTGCAGAAGACGCTGGGGGCAGGTATCACTGAAGCTGGATTAGTACCAGCATAACAGAACACTGAGAGCGGCTCCGGTGAGTAGCAAGGCGCCCGTGACTCCAGCAGTGGGCATGAAGCAGTAGCACAACAATTTCCTGGGCCTTACCATTTTTTTTAAGCATCTTTTTATTAAACATTTTCAAAATTAAACAAATGTTGCATGGTTAAAGAGTACATAAATGTGACGTTTTATTGTATATAACAATATGGAGAAGTAAAATAAAAGACCCAAAGAACAAGGCCTTCAACGTTATTGTTCGTCAATATGAAATTACTTTTAGCGGTAATGTGGGAAAAAATTAAGTGGAAGGAGGGAGAGAGAGAGAGATAAAAAAAAAAAACTGTATGACCTTATACAAATAAGTAGAACACAATGTTCAAGTTCCTAGAGCATGGTATGGTCTTTTTGCAGACACAGTGCTCCTAAAGTGCCTTTCAGAGAAGAGGTAAGATACGGTACCACGAGGTATATTGAAATGGTTTTACAATGTCCTCAATCAAAGATGCGAGATAAGGAAAGTCCGCCTTTTTCTATAGAACTTGACGGTAAAAAAAACACTCCTGGTGTCTACCTGCTTCAATGCGATTGTAACATCCTTCATTCCTGGCATTGTTGAAGACAGCCACTCCTGTAGCAATATCCGCTTAGCTATCAGTAGACACTGACCAAAGTGTATGTACGCTATCAAGTTCCTCCAGAAAATCACGAGTCTGGGACAAGTCCAGATCCGATGCCACAGTTCATTACCTGGAGTTTCACATTTAGGTCAGTGAGTGATATGGTTTGGGAAGAGAGGAGAGGCAGGTAGATTAAAGCCTAAAATGGCATTGTGGATTTGTTTGAAATCTCTTCTCCAGCATTCAATTAGTACACTTGGGCGGACCCTGTCTCATATATCTGTATCTTGAGTTATTCTTTTCCACATAGATAAAATCTTGGAATCTGTAACATTAAGAAAGCAAGAAGACATAGTTCTATATAAACCTGAAAAGGAGACCAGATGTGGGGCTGAACCCACTATTTCATTGAAACTAGTGGTGGTGGCTTCAATATCCAAATCCCTAAGCCTGGACTAAGTCCTGCAGTTCTTCGGGAGTATAACAATGTTTTGTGCCATCTATTAACGCTGGTGTCATCTTATGCAAGAGAGGGGATAGAACAACCCTGATCAAAGATGTCTGTGCAGTAAACTCTGCAGTCTTCAGGAGAAATCATCATGATGGTCTGAACGAAAGGGAGAAGAATCGGAAAGTGAATAGCTCAAGTGGAGATGTCACCTGTGAGTTTGCTTCTTTTAAAATGTGTTTAAATTGTTTTATTAGAAAGTAAGGTCACTTTAAATTGATTCGGGGAGGGGGAGCACAATTTGACTATTCTGCCAAGGGCACCAAAATATCTTGTGCCGGCTTTGGTAGCGCGTTTCATGTGTTCTGAGATTGAGTTGCAGAATTCTGACATTTCGTGTAAATCTCTCCCACCCATCACTTTCCCATCTGTCTTATGAAATATGACAGCACAGGTTGCATCAATGAATGTATAGAATGCTATTTAAAGTACACTAATTAGGAGCAGAGGTCTCACCAGTGACAATAGGAGCTTAATAGCACATAGAAATCAAAGAAATCATTGGCTAAAATAGAAAGTGAGGTGGCTGAAAAATGCAAATCACAGCTATACTACAGCAGGTAGGTCTCCTAAAGAGCGGTAACAGGGTGCTGGTATCTGGGGACCAAAAAAAAGACAGAACTACTAAATGAGTTTTTCATCTCTGTACATACATATATATGTCAGTGCTGTTAATGCCTCAGTGAATAAACTAAATTGGCTAAATGTAGATATGGCCCAAGCTAAGTTAAAAAAAAGTCAATGTGAACAAGGGAATGGATCCAGATACATTTGAATGAAAAGTTCTTACAGAGCTCAGTTCAGTTATTGCTGTGCCCCATGTCATAATATTTAGAGATTCTGCTCTGTCTGGTACCAGGCTTCATGCACACAACTGTTTTTGCGGACAGTAGACTGACGATTTAATTTCTATACAGCCATGCATTGCATTGTTTTTTGCAGATCTGTTTTTCCATTCTACAAATTATAAGACCTATTCTGGTCCATTCTGTGGATGAGCATTATCCTTTCTGTTCATAAAGAAAGAAAAATTGTATCTTTATTTTGTGGATGGAAATATATACAAGGTCATGTGCCTGAGGCCTAAGCTTAACAATCCATTGTGGAAAAAATGCTTGATTTTTCACAGGAGTATGTGACAAAAAGGCTCCTTTCACATCCACGTCGGAAGCTCAGATCAGGGCTTCCGTCACAGAAATTGTGAAAAATAGCAGAGAGAAAAGTCCTGCATGCAGGACTTTTTTCTCCACTAAATGTTCTCCCGAAGGGAAATTGAACGGATCCCATTATGATTCTGTTCGTGTCAGTTATGTGCGAAATCCAGCATTTTGTTATTTTCATTCTTTTGCTCCTATAACGGATCTGATCTGAGGCAATGGGGGAGATGGGAGGCATGAGGGCTGATGAGACGCATAATGGCTGATTATGGGGGCTGATGAGAGGCATAAGGGATGATTATGGGGGCTGATGAGAGGCATAAGGGATGGGGGCTGATGAGAGGCATAAGGGATGATTATGGGGGCTGATGAAAAGCATAATGGCTGATTATGGGGGCTGATGAGAGGCATAAGGGATGATTATGGGGCTGATGAGAGGCATAAGGGATGATTATGGGGCTGATGAGAGGCATAAGGGATGGGGGCTGATGAGAGGCATAAGGGATGATTATGGGGGCTGATGAAAAGCATAATGGCTGATTATGGGGGATGATGAGAGGCATAATGGCTGATTATGGGGGCTGATGAGAGGCATAATGGCTGATTATGGGGGCTGATGAGAGGCATAATGGCTGATTATGGGGGCTGATGAGAGGCATAAGGGATGATTATGGGGGCTGATGAGAGGCATAAGGGATGGGGGCTGATGAGAGGCATAAGGGATGATTATGGGGGCTGATGAAAAGCATAATGGCTGATTATGGGGGATGATGAGAGGCATAATGGCTGATTATGGGGGCTGATGAGAGGCATAATGGCTGATTATGGGGGCTGATGAGAGGCATAATGGCTGATTATGGGGGCTGATGAGAGGCATAATCGCCCATTATGGAGGATGATGAGAGGCATAAGGGCTGATTATGGGGACTGATGACAGGGATGGGGCTGTTATCTGAGGTCTGATTGGGGGTCATTTACATTGGGGTCTTTGCTGAGGTCTGATTGGGGGTCTGATCTGAGGTCTTATTAAATTGGGGGTCTGATTGGGGCTGTCAGCTGAAGTCTGATTAACATTGGGGGTCTGATTGGTGGTATGACCTGAGGTGTAATGAAAAATATTTTTTTTATTATCCTCCTCTAAAACCTAGGTGCATCTTATGGGCTGGTGCGTCTTATAGGGCGAAAAATACGGTAAATGAAAGCATGCAATGTCAATCACCTCATTTTAAGGCCAGAAGGATATTGTCCTGTATTAACAGAGGCAAGGACTTGCAGGACTGGGATGTAATATTACCACTTTACAAAGCTTTTGTGCGGCCTCATCTGGAATACGCAGATCCGTTCTGGGCACCAGTTCATAGCTAGGATGACCTTGAGCTAGAGAAGGTACAAAGGAGAGCAAATACACCACAAGGGGCATGGAGGATCATAACTACAATTATTTAGTCTTGATAAGAGACATCTAAGGGGGGGGGGGGGGCTTGATTAAGATATGTAAATACATAAATAGCCCATACCTATATGGTGAAAAGCTTTTCCATGCAAAATTCCCTCACAAGTTCTCCCCTGTCTGGAGAACCAAAAGTTCAGTCTCCAGGAGTGGCAACGTTTCTTCACCATAAGAACTGTGAATCTTTGGAATAGTCAAGAAAAGTCGCAATTCACTGATGTTTTACATAATCTAGACATCTGCTCTGTGATTAAGCACTAGCTCCCAACAAAAGGTTTTCTCATACAGCTGGATTTGTGATTTTATTTAAATTTCTTTTTTTACTTGTACCTTGTAAAAATGCAACTCCTGCCATGCAGGGGCGGATTGGCCATAGACCATACAGGGAAATTTCCAGGTGGGCCGATGCCCAGAGGGCCACCCCAGCCCCCCTCATGGCCACCAGCCGGAACTACAACAATCAAATGCACTCAGCATTAATTTAATGTTGAGCATCAGGTACTTATGCACCTAGCTGGTGGCCGCAGGTACCTCCCTGAATTCAACTGTATTGCCATCCTCCCAGTAGAATACTGCTGCTGGGTCGACAGTAGTTAGTTCTGCACTGTGGTATTTGGTTCTGCTCAGGCAGCATTTTGTGCTGCACTATGGTATTTGGATCTGCTAGGGTGGTATTTTGTGCTGAATTATGGTAATGCTGGCCTTGTCTACTTCCCTTGTCCCTACCTACATGTGTTGGCCAAGCCTACTTGTGTTAGCTGCCTTCTGTCAATATGGGCCCACCTACAACATGGGACCACTTTTAGGTGTTTTCCAGGGCCACTTCAAGTCCCCAGTCTGCCTGTGAAAATACCTTTGGACAGGTGCAGAAGTCTCATTGAGAGTTAGGCTGGGTTCACATCACTGTTCCATTCTTTTGATCCATCAGAAAAACCTAAAACAAAAAATCCAGATCCTGTATTTAAACCCCTTTAGGACACAGCCTTATTTCACCTTAAGGACCAGACCATTTTTTGCAAATCTGACCAGTGTCACTTTAAGTGGTGATAACTTTAAAACGCTTTGACTTATCCAAGCCATTCTGAGATGGTTTTTTTGTCACATATTGTAATTCATGACACTGGTAAAATGAAGTAAAAAAAAATCATTTTTATTTATAAAAATACCAAATTTACCAATTATTTTTTTTTTAAATTGCAAATTTCCAAGTTGCAATTTCTCTACTTCTATAATACATAGTAATACCTACAAAAATAGTTATTACTTTACATTCCCCATATGTTTACTTCATGTTTGGATCAATTTGGGAATGATATTTTATTTTTGGGGGATGTTACAAGGCTTAGAAGTTTAGAAGCAAATCTTGAAATTTTTCAGAAATTTTCTAAAACCCACTTTTTAGGGACCAGTTCAGGTCTGAAGTCACTTTGTGAGGCTTACATAATAGAAACCACCCAAAAATATGTGGCCGTAAACCAGGGCTCGACAAATCACAGGCGCCAAGTCGACATGGCGACCAGGAATTTGGTCCTGGTGCTTGGGTATTTGTCAGCCCGTTTTCAAAGATGCGCTCTCGGCGCGCACCATGGTTTCCTGAGCCGGCACAGTGGAGGAGGAGTCCCTCCCCACTGTGCGCGGCTGCCGTTGACCACCAATGAGAACAGAGGAGGAGGGGAGGGACTGTGGCCACTGCGCCACCAATGAATGCCTGAATACCAATGTGCCGGCCATATCCCGGCCCCTACGACTGCACGCTGTGATCCGCGCGATTAACCCCTCAGTTGAGGGGTTAATCGCGCGGATCACAGCGTCCTGTCAGAGGTCGGGTGCCGGGAATGTTTGTCTGCATTGGTGGCAGTGGGCAGTTCCGATCGGAGTCCCAGCTGCTGGGGCTCCAATCGGTTACCATGGCAGCCAGGAGTCACGCTACTGAAGTCCTGGCTGCCAAGGTATGTTAGTGAGCAGCATTATACTCACGTGCACCGTGGCCGCCGGGCGCTCCTTCTTCTGTCTGTGCAGCTCATTGTTAATGCTTATAGCATTAGCAATGCGCCGCACAGACCTATGAGAAGAAGGAGCTCCCGGCGATCACGGCGCACGGGAGTATAATGCTGCTCACTAACATACCATCGCAGCCAGGACTTCAGTAGCGTCCTGGCTGCCATGGTAACCGATCGGAGCCCCAGCATTACACTGCTGGGACTCCAATCGGAACTGCCCACTGCCACCAATGATGGGGGGGGGGAGGAGGAGGGGGACCCTGTGGCCACTGCCACCAATGATTAATACTGGGGAGGGAGGGGGGTGGGTTTGTTACCAGAGGTGGCTGATAAGAGGGAGGGGCTGATCAGAGGGGGAACGCTGATCAGAGGGGGGGGCTGATCAGAGGCTGGAGGGGCTGATCAGAGGCTGGAGGGCACATGATAGGCTGGCTGCCATGGTCAGCTCCCTGCTGTTGTGTGCACAAAGCACAGGGCAGCAGGGAGAGTGTAAAGTCCTATTCACCCTAATAGAGCTCTATTAGGGTGAATATGACAAGGGTTCTAGCCCTTAAGGAGGCTAATAGTTATTAAATAAAAAGTAAAAAAAAAAAAAAAAGTTTAAACACCCCCCCAAATATAGAAAACAATATATCGCGATATATATCGCATATCGCACATGCTTAAAATTATATCGCAATATAGATTTTATGACGCGGCTCCGCCTGGCTCCTAACTTTTTTAGCTGGCTCCTAGATTCCAAGGAAATTTGTCAAGCCCTGCCGTAAACTACTGTACGGGCGTAGAGGGAAAGGTGCGCCGTATTGTTTTTGGAAGGCAGATTTTGCTGGACTGTTTTTTTTTTACACCATGTCCCATTTAAAGCCCCCCTGATGCATCCCTAGAGTAGAAACTCCATAAAAGTGACCCCATCTAAGAAACTACACCCCTCCAGGTATTCAAAACTGATTTTATAAACTTTGTTAACCCTTTAGGTGTTCCACAAGATTTAATGGAAAATAGAGATACAATTTCAAAATTTCACTTTTTTGGCAGATTTTTCATTTTAATAATTTTTTTTCAGTTACAAAGCAAGGGTTAACAGCCATACAAAACTCAATATTTATGGCTCTGATTCTGTAGTTTACAGAAACACCCCATATGTGGTCGTAAACCGCTGTACGGGCACACGGCAGGGCGCAGAAGGAAAGGAATGCCATACGGTTTTGGAAGGCAGATTTTGCTGGACCGTTTTTTTTTTTACACCATGTCCCATTTGAAGCCCCCCTAATGCACCCCTAGAGTAGAAACTCCAAAAAAGTGACCCCATTTTAGAAACTACTGGATAGGGTGGCAGTATTGTTGGTACTAGTTTAGGGTACATATGATTTTTGGTTGCTCTATATTACACTTTTTGTGAGGCAAGGTAACAAGAAATAGCTGTTTTGGCACCGTTTTTTTATTTTTTGTTATTTTCAGGTTAGATCATGTAATATTTTTACAGAGCAGGTTGTCATGGACGCAGCAATATCTAATATGTATACAATTTTTTTTATTTATGTAAGTTTTACACAATGATTTCATTTTTGAAACAAAAAAAATCATGTTTTACTGTTTCCATAGTCTGAGAGACATAATTTTTTCAGTTTTTGGGCGATTACCTTGGGTAGGGTATGATTTTTGCGGGATGAGATGACTGTTTTATTGGCACTATTTTGGGGTGCGTGTGACTTTTTGATCGCTTGCTATTACACTTTTTGTGATGTAAGGTGACAAAAAATATCTTTTTTTACACCGATTATTTATTTTTTTAAACGGTATTCACCTGAGGGGTTAGGTCATGTGATATTTTTATAGAGCAGGTTATTACGGACGCGGCGATACCTAATATGTATACTTTTTTTTTATTTTGTACGTTTTACACAATTATTTCATTTTTGAAACAAAAACAAAAAAATCATGTTTTAGTGTCCATATTCTGAGAGCCATAGTTTTTTCAGTTTTTGGGCGATTATCTTAGGTAGGGTCTAATTTTTTGCGGGATGAGGTGACGGTTTGATTGGTACTATTTTGGCGTACATACGACTTTTTTTATCACTTTTATTACCTTTTTTGGGAAGTAAGGTGGGTAAAATTTCAATTTCATCATAGTTTTTTATTTTTATTTTTATGGAGTTCACCGTTCGGGTAAAGTAACATGACCTTTCAGGTCGTTACGGACGCGGTGATATCAAACATGTGTAGGGAATTTTTTTTTTTTCATTTTTAATCAGTGATAAATGTGTTTTTTGATTTTTACATTTTTTTCACTTTTATTTACTTTTTTTTGACCCAGACGCACTTTGTTCTTGAAGATCCAGTGGGTCTGATGTCTGTATAATACAGTACAGTACACTATATAGTGTACTGTACTGTATTTTTACTTTACAAAGTCTGATTAGACTTCTGCCTTTAGCAGAAGTCTAATCAGCACCATGGACAGCCTCTGATCAGTAACATGGACAGCCGGACGCCTGTGAAGGCGTCCGGTTACCATGGTAACCATCACTCACTGCCACAGCAGAGCAGTGGGTGATGGGGAGGGAGGGGGGCACAGCAGCCCCCGATGGGAGAGGGAGGGAGCTCTCTCCCTCTTAACCTTTTCCATACAGCGGTCCCTACGGACCGCGGCATGGAAGGGGTTAAACGCAAGGCATCTGTGCCAGCACAGATGTCAGGCGTTTCGAGCAGTTTCAGCAATGTGCTGACACTCTGCAAACTGCTCGGCTATCCTGAGAGAGGGGGCGGGCGGATGATCGTATGCCTGCTCGCCCCCCCCCCCAAGCACCAGGGCAGCAGGGGGGGGTTAAACATTAAAATAAAGCTTATTTGAAGTTTCTGATCCCCGCGGTCACAGACCGCGGGGATCAGAAACTTCCGAAACCGCAGCATACCGCAGGTCTGAATTGACCTGCAGTTTGCTGCGATCGCCGACATGGGGGGGTCACAGGACCCCCCGGCGCATCTAGCCAAGGTGCCTGCTCAATTATTTGAGCAGGCACCGGGTTCCGATCACCGCCCGCCGGGCAGCGGTGATCGGAACCATACATGACGTACCGGTACGTCATGTGTCCTTAAGTACCAGGACAACATGACGTACCGGTACGTCATGTGTCCTGAAGAGGTTAAAGGGCAGTTGTCAGCAGATTTGTGCCTATGAAACGGACTCACCTGTTACCTGTGTCTTTGGCAGCTGAAGACATCTGTGTTGGTCCCATGTTCATATTTGCCCACATTGCTGAGAAAAATGTTTAAATATCTGCAAATAGGCCTCTAGGAGCAATGGGGGTGTTGTCATTACTCCTAGAGGCTCTGCTCTCTCTGCATCTGCCACATCCTCTGCACTTTGATAGGTCCAGGCAGTGAAAACATCATCATGCCTGGCCCTGACTTCTCATAAAGTTAATCAAAGTGCAGAGGGTGCAGGAGTTGCAGAGAGTGCAGAGCCTTTTAGAGTAACAGCAAACGCCCCCATTGCTCTGAGAGGTTCATTTGCAGATATTAAAACATCATTTTTCTCAGCAATGTGGACACATATGAACATGGGACGACACAGATACCTTCAGCTGCCAAGTGCACATGTAACAGGTCAGCCAGTTTCATAGGTACTAATCTGCTGACAGATGCCCTTTAAGTTATACACATTTAGCATTTGTTTTATCCATTTCCATCTGAGATCCATTATATTAGATGGGGAAAAAAAGTCCTACACAAAGTTTTTTTTCTGTGTAAAATAACGGATCTCAGACAGAAATGGCTAAAAGGGATGCAAAATGTGCATAATTGAGCATAGCGGATGCTTAAAATACAGGATCCATAATTTTTTTTGACTGATCAGAACAGAAAACGAAACGGTGATGTGAACCCAGCCTCACAGAAATCTCTTGATTGCACAGATTGCCTCAAAAGGTTGTGTAACAAAATATCCAGGCCAGTTTCATTAGTTTGTTTTCTAAATCATTCTGTTGAACCATAATTCAAAAGCAATGTCTGATTTTCATTAGTTGATTTTCAGTAAATTTGTATTTATTACTTTTGTCAGTTATTTCAGTGATCATTGTGGAGTTTCTCTTCTTTAACAAAAGGGTATCAACAATTTTCTCCATGAGTGTATGTTTCCCCCTGGTCAGCCCCAACTGGTGCAAACAACTGATCTGAGAAAGACCTAAGAAAGTTCTAAAGGTAGGTTCACAGTGTTTTTGGAGGAGGTTTTGAGGCAGGTTTTCCTGTAGTTTTTTCAGCCAAAACCAGTCGTAGATCCTGCAGGGAGCTCTTTATTCTGTAACATGTCTCCATGAATAACACAGCAATGACCTGATCTATTGCAGGTTAATGAGACTATTCATATTAAGCGTTTAATGTTGTGGAAACGCTTGTTCTGCGGAGCTGGAGTATGTTTACTTTAGGTTTCTACGCATTTGACCCTCTGCACTTTACTGCGGAGCCACAATTTGCAGGGCCATTTAGCAATTGAAGAGTTAATGTTGTGGAAAAATGTTACAAGATAAATGTCTGAACAGATATGAGGCACAAGGCCCAAAATACCAGAGGCCTCCTCTGCATCCTGACTGTGCTGAAGGATCTTAAGAACATGGAAGTGCAGTTTTGGGCAAAATCTTATTGAGGGATTTAGAATGGTCTACTTCTGAGAGGCAGAAGGCAAGTGGTGGACTATCTGAAAGTCACTAGTACTGGAATATGATTGTATCTAGTGACAGTAATTTTGGATTCTTGGGAAGGTCTGCATTATCCTCTATTATCTAGCACCTGTAATTCTGGATATCATTGTCCATCTGGGGAGTTTCTATATTCACCAGGTCTCAACAAAGTCACTGCTGTACTGTACACAACACCAGCAGATCAGTCATTAGGAGACGTGTATACAGCACAATGGCAACCCAGCTTTGAGGAATTACCAAACATTCAAAGTAACACGGGAATGTGTGGATTCATTAGCAATAACTTAGAAAATATGAAACCATTCAAAGCACCACTGACTACAATCCCCATCATCACTCTATACACATGCTTCAATATTGCTTACAATGTAAGTTTATTTCTGCAAACATACACAATAAGGGTCCAGTCACACGTCCGCAAAATGGGTCCGCATCCGTTCTGCAATTTAGCGGAACAGGTGCGGACCCATTCATTTTCAATAGGGGCGGAATGTGCTGTCCACAGCCGCATTTGCGGATCTACTTCCGTTCTGCAAAAAAATAGAACATGTCCTATTCTTGTCCGCAATTGCCGGCGATGTGCGGTCCGCAAAATGTGATTGAGTCCAGCGTATATTAATTCAGAGCTATAGCCACTCCCCTGCCCACCTGCTGCTGATTCATATGGAAAATAACTGTCATTCAGCAGCAGGTGGGCGGGGAGAGTCAGGAGCTCATGAATATTGATGACTCATCATTATCAGCTGGAGCTTTTCAATACAAGATGTTGGCAGATTGACTGGGTCAATTAAAAAAAGTGACCCAGCATTGTTCTAAGAGAATCAGTCACTTATTTATGTTGCCCTTAGTTAGGACACCATAAAACTGGTGACAGGTTCCCTTTAAGGGAATCTACTGAAGCATTCAGTATATAGAGAGGAGAGCAGAGTATGTAGTACATGAGAGAAGATCAGTGACCACACTGCACGTTATGCCATTACATATGACTATGACATTATATACTACATATAACAGGGTCAGACATCTGTTCTAGACTGAATGTGGGATCAATACATTAGATGACTTAGGCTACTTTCACACTTGCGTTTTGGGCGGATCCATCATGGATCTGTTACAATAATACAACCGCATGCATCCGTCATGAACTGATCCGTTTGTATTATGTGTAACATAGCCAAGACGGATCCGTCATGAACTCCATTGAAAGTCAATGGGAGACAGATCAGTTTTCTATTGTGCCAGAGAAAATGAATTCGTTTGGCTGCAGGCAGCGTTTTGGTGTCCACATCCAGAGCGGAATGGAGACTGATCGGAGGCAAACTGAGGCATTCTGAGCGGATCCTTTTCCATTCAGAATGCATTAGGGCAAAATGTATCCATTTTGGACCACTTGTGAGAGCCCTGAACGGATCTCACAAACGGAAAGCCAAAACGCTAGTGTGAAAGTAGCCTTAGGCTACTCTGACACAATAGAAAATGGATCCGTCCCCTATTGACTTTCAATGGTGTTCATGACGGATCCGTCATGGCTATAGAAGACATAATACAACCGGATCCTTTCATGACGGATGCATGCGGTTGTATTATGGTAACGGAAGCATTTTTGCAGATCCATGACGGATCTGCAAAAAACGCGAGTGTGAAAGCAGCCTTACAAAGTCCCTTACTACAAAATACACACAGATCCCATATATTATTATTAAAGATATTATTCCAGCCATAAGGGACATTGAGAGCAGCAAGAGGATGTTCTCACCATCAGCAGGTGAAGAAGCTTTTCCTCCTCAGCAATGATCTTAGGACTCGTCCACCTCATCACCCCCTTTGGCTCCAAGCCAAGATGAACTCACTTCTTTTATCTTTTATTCCAACTGAAATTGATTTTCCTCTTGTCCAGATCGCTACATATTATCACCTTTTCTCTTCTCCTGATGGAATTTAAAATTTCCCAAGGGCTTTTCCACTTTATGAATTCTCTCTTTGCCCCTGACAGACTGAACACTAAGCGCTATACATCATATGTCACCTACAGAGAGCAGAACACCTCATATACATGAATGCATCAGGGGCTTCAGATTCCAGTAAAGGTTTGACCTCCAGTGAGTGGCTTCTTACACATCATAATTAGAAGAATATCCATGCACATCTATTCACAGCACATGGGGGAGACATAACTTTTTATCTTTACAATCACATAGCCGTATGAGGGCTTGTTTTAGCAGGACAAGTTGTACTTTCTAATGGCACTATATTTATATAGTATTATAGCATACAATGTAATGGGAAACTGGAAAAACATTCCAAATGGGGTGGAATTTGAAAAAAACTAAACGCAATTCCACCATAGTTTTATGGTTTTTGTCTTTTATAGCATTCCCTATGCGGTAAAACTAGCCTGTGCTAAAACTGATTCTCTGGGTCAGCATGATTACAGTGATACCACATTTTATGTGTTTTAATACTTTAAAAAACATTTAAAAAAATATTTTGATCCCTGGTCACTTTTTTTTATATTTAATGTCTATATGGAGCTGTGTGAGCGCTCATTTTTCTTAAGGCGATTTGTAGCTTTCAGTGATACCAATCTGGGGTGTGCATGACTTTTTGATAACTTTTTGTAAAAATTTGGGGGGGGGGTGAAATTAACCAATAAACGGCTTTCCCGGTCTCAGCGCTTGAGATGAGTCACAATTGACCACTGCATCTGAGAGTTTAAATGTCTGCGATCAATGTTTTTGTTAGACATTAGCCCCGGGTATCTGCTGTGTGAAACAACTGAAACGAAGCAGCTATGGTGCCTGCTCTGGAACAGACACCATCTTTTAAAATGTTGTAAACCGTATCTGTCTTCTGCTCAAGGTCCACGGCTGACACTGACAGTGGGGGGCCCAACCTGCTGGTCACATCAACCGATATGGAACATAATAACTTCTGCACACTGAGTGCTGTTACTTCAAAAACTGTTCAGCTGACGTTATCACGTCAGATGTAATGTCAGGCAGGGAACAATGCATCCCCTATTTTGCCCCAAACCACTCTCCCTACTTATGTGGATGGTCCACCCTAAGTCAGACAGAACCAGTTCAGTTCAAACTGATGGCTGGACTTCCTCCTTCAGGATTTTCTGGTAGAGAGCAGAATGAATGGTTCCATTAAATAAAGTAAGTCGTCCAGATCCTGAAGCAGCAAAGCAGCCCCAGACCATCACACTACCACCACCATTATTGTAACGGGGTGCCGAAGGTGCACTCGGTCTCCCATCAGCCGCAGACCTGCTGCTTAGCTTTGGGAGCGAGGATCTGTTTTTGACTTCGTTCCCAGGGCGGCTTTGCTAGCTGGGAGGCTCCCTGCTCCTAGGTCTGCCTTGAGCGCCGAGCTGATCACTCGGTGCTCGACTGGTCGGTCATGTGACGCTGGCCACGTCACATGACCCTCACTCCCCACTATAAATACAGGCAGCCTGCTGGCCACAGCTTGCCTGTTAATTTAGGTTCCTGGCGTTTGTTGGATACCTGTATACTTACCTGATCCTGTTCCCTGACAATCCTTTGCCTGCTCCTCCTGGTATTTTGACCTCTGCTTTCACCTGACTATTCTTTGTGGACTCCTTTGGTACTTCTCGACTCTCCTGGTATTTATGACCCCAGCTTCTCCTGACCATTCTTTTCTTATCCCTCTGTACTGCGTTGTCCTCTTGGTTTTGACCCAGTACGTTCACTATCCGTTATTTGTCGTCTGTCCTTCCCGCACGTATCCTAAGTAAGGGACTGCCGTCCAGTTGTCCCCTGTCATCAGGAATCGTGAGGCAGGTAGGCAGGGCCGGCGGTGAGGGTGGAGTGCAGGGGTCACTATCCTCCCCCCTGTGTGTGTGTGTACGTGACCGTTACAATTATGTATGACTGTCGTTATGATGTTTTTTTTCTCAAATGCTGTGTTAGTTTTACGCCAGATGTAACGGGACTCACACCCTCCAATAAGTTCCACTTTTGTCCACAGAATATTTCCCCAAAAGGCTTGGGGATTATCAAGATGACGGGCCTTTTTGTTCTTTTTGGTCAGCAGCGGTTTTCGCTTCGGAACTCTCGCATGGATACCATTTTTGCCCAGTCTCTTTCTTATTGTTTAATCATGAACACTGACATTAAATGAGGCAAGTGAGGCCTGCAGTGCTTTAGTTGTTGTTCTGGGTTCTTTTGTGACCTCCTGGATGAGTCGATGTGCTCTTGGAGTAATTTTGGTAGACCAGCCACTCCTGGGAAGGTTCACCATTGTTCCATGTTTTCTCCATTTGTGGATAATAGCTCTCACTGTGGTTCACTGGAGTCCGGAAGCCTTTGAAATGGCTTTGTAACCTTTTCCAAACTGATAGAGGTCAATGACTTTCTTTCTTATGTGTTCTTGAATTTCTTCAGATAGGGGAATGATGTGTTGCTTTTTGATTTTTTTTTAGCCTACTTCATGTCAGACAGGTTCTATTTAAGTGATTTCTTGATTCTACAAGTCCGGTAGTAATCAGGCCTGGGTGTGGCTAGTGAAATTGAAGTCAGCTTTCCAAAAACTGTGGTTAATCACAATTAATTAATGGAGGAAGGGGGGAATTACTTTTTCACATGGTTATTTGGGATAGCTTTTTTCCCTTAAATAAATGAAATAATCACTTAAAAACTGATTTTTATATTTACTCTGGTTATCTTTAATATTTAAATTTGTTAAAACATGGAAGTGTGACAAATGTGCAAAAACAACAAAAATCTGTAAGAGTACAAATACTTTTTCACAGCACTGTATGTCTGTTTTGTGAGAGCAAGATTGGTTGCTTGCTCACTGAAGGATTGGATAACATCATCCCATAAAAGTCTAGGGAGAGGGGAGGAAATGCAAAGGACCAGAGAGAACAGACATGATTCAGCAGTTAATAGTGTTATGTCATTCCAAATGCTTTATTCACATCTATACTGCTCAGTACATTTCTATAATGTCCTATATGCTTCTGAATGATCCTTAGTGAGTGAGAGGGTGCACAATATCTTATCTACAGGGAGTGCAGAATTATTAGGCAAGTTGTATTTTTGAGGATTAATTTTATTATTGAGCAACAACCATGTTCTCAATGAACCCAAAAAACTCATTAATATCAAAGCTGAATATTTTTGGAAGTAGTTTTTAGTTTGTTTTTAGTTTTAGCTATTTTAGGGGGATATCTGTGTGTGCAGGTGACTATTACTGTGCATAATTATTAGGCAACTTAACAAAAACCAAATATATACCCATTTCAATTATTTATTTTTACCAGTGAAATCAATATAACATCTCAACATTCACAAATATACATTTCTGACATTCAAAAACAAAAACAAATCAGTGACCAATATAGCCACCTTTCTTTGCAAGGACACTCAAAAGCCTGCCATCCATGGATTCTGTCAGTGTTTTGATCTGTTCACCATCAACATTGCGTGCAGCAGCAACCACAGCCTCCCAGACACTGTTCAGAGAGGTGTACTGTTTTCCCTCCTTGTAAATCTCACATTTGATGATGGACCACAGGTTCTCAATGGGGTTCAGATCAGGTGAACAAGGAGGCCATGTCATTAGATTTTCTTCTTTTATACCCTTTCTTGCCAGCCACGCTGTGGAGTACTTGGAAGCGTGTGATGGAGCATTGTCCTGCATGAAAATCATGTTTTTCTTGAAGGATGCAGACTTCTTCCTGTACCACTGCTTGAAGAAGGTGTCTTCCAGAAACTGGCAGTAGGACTGGGAGTTGAGCTTGACTCCATCCTCAACCCGAAAAGGCCCCACAAGCTCATCTTTGATGATACCAGCCCAAACCAGTACTCCACCTCCACCTTGCTGGCGTCTGAGTCGGACTGGAGCTCTCTGCCCTTTACTAATCCAGCCACGGGCCCATCCATCTGGCCCATCAAGACTCACTCTCATTTCATCAGTCCATAAAACCTTAGAAAAATCAGTCTTGAGATATTTCTTGGCCCAGTCTTGACGTTTCAGCTTGTGTGTCTTGTTCAGTGGTGGTCGTCTTTCAGCCTTTCTTACCTTGGCCATGTCTCTGAGTATTGCACACCTTGTGCTTTTGGGCACTCCAGTGATGTTGCAGCTCTGAAATATGGCCAAACTGGTGGCAAGTGGCATCTTGGCAGCTGCACGCTTGACTTTTCTCAGTTCATGGGCAGTTATTTTGCGCCTTGGTTTTTCCACACGCTTCTTGCGACCCTGTTGACTATTTTGAATGAAACGCTTGATTGTTCGATGATCACGCTTCAGAAGCTTTGCAATTTTAAGAGTGCTGCATCCCTCTGCAAGATATCTCACTATTTTTGACTTTTCTGAGCCTGTCAAGTCCTTCTTTTGACCCATTTTGCCAAAGGAAAGGAAGTTGCCTAATAATTATGCACACCTAATATAGGGTGTTGATGTCATTAGACCACACCCCTTCTCATTACAGAGATGCACATCACCTAATATGCTTAATTGGTAGTAGGCTTTCGAGCCTATACAGCTGTCACGGTCAGGCCCATGACCGTGACTTCTTACCGCATGCAGTTACCGGCGGTTTTGCATGGGTCTTCAACCACGGGTGAGGGCCGCTTGTCTGTGGCCTCACTTGTGGTTGCCGCGGGCAACCAGTGTTGCATTTTGCAGCAGAGCAGCCTGAGGGTTCCTAGGCAGCTTGCTGCCCTGGCATGCGGTCACACCTAGCAACCTTTTGTTAGGTGTGTGTGTTGTGTGCACCGTGTGGTATGTTATTGTGTGCACTTTCCCTTTATGTATGTGTGTTTTCCCTTCTGTGGCATTGGAAGGGTTAACTTCCTTCCCAGTGTGTGTGTGATGTCACTGGGTGTGTCCAACCTTTGGGTGTGGCCACTTTGGCCTATATATACCCTCTCTCTAGCAGGGCTCAGTAGGTTGCTTCAGTCTTGCTAGCTGAGGCAGCCTCCTGTGCTTTCCATTCCTCTGTGAGAGCCACCACTGTGGTCATAGGTTTAAGTTCAGGTTTTATGTCTTATTTAGTTTATGCTTACCTGTATGTGTCATGTCTGGGTGATGGTCTGTTGGGATTTTCCTATGTTGGTTTGTGCAGCTAATGGTTCTGGATTCTCTGTGTCAGGGATCCAGTCAGCAAGGCTGTGGCAGGTTGGTTGAGCTACTGAGTTCACCTGCCATTTCCATTAGTCTGTTTATGTTTCCCCTTTTTCCCAACAGCTTGGCCGTTGAGACTCCTGCTCCTCCGTGCCTAGGAGGAGTGGGTTGTCTTACTCAGCTCCTAGCTTAGGGCCATCTTGACGGCTAGCAGGGACTTCTAGGTTCCAGAGCATGAGCCCTCCTACCATCAAGGTTGGCTCATGTAGTTAGGAGCCAGGGTCAGGTTAGGGATGCGTTTAGGAGGTGACCTGCTCCCTAATCCTGTCTTCTTGGTCAAGCAGCCATACCATCACCTGGCTTCACACGGCTGAGGATTTCCCCCATCCTCAGCCGTGACAACAGCTTGGAGTAAGACAACATGCATAAAGAGGATGATGTGGTCAAAATACTCATTTGCCTAATAATTCTGCACGCAGTGTATTTGTGTACTCTATGGACAGACATGATGATAAGCCAGTTTCCATCCATCAGCTTAGGAAAACAGAATTAGAGAGGGAAAGCTACTAAAAATGCCAGATACAAGTCATAAAATGGCCGTATAGATCAGTTATGTATACTCACAGCAGCAAGTTAAATGGATCAAAGGCAAGAACAAAATATAGTGAAATCAGCAATCCCATCAGGCTCATTTATTCACATTTTCATTTTTACAAGAAATGCCCAAGATCCATATAGAGACTAATCCCTGTGGTGGTCAATAGCTCTGATAACCTGGGATGGAGTCATTGAACACTACTCACTTTTAAGCAGGGGTGATTACTTCCCCCCCAAAAATTTTTATAAGACAACTGTGAGAGGTGCAGAGAGGAGAATATGATCAAGAAGAAGTATAGAGAGGTAAGAGTAACATTCCTCACTTTATGAACAACTGCTGTCTACTATTCAACAGTAAAATGAGCTCTTAAAGGTCAAGGAGCAGCATCCCCTGTGGAAGCCGCTCTGCTGATGAGAGGACTGGGAGAAGTGATGCTCCAGAGTGTGCTGGAAGACGAAGGGTGCTTATAATTGGCTCCTACAAGAGGGCACAGGGTCCACTGAACCTGGGGAGGTTCCTAGAACAGCCCTGAGATGTCTCTTCCCAGCCCCATTCTTTTCTTCCTAAAACAGAATGACTCCCATCTCCTTCACTGCAAGATATGAGGCTTTAGCAGGAAGATGCAAGCAGGTTATCCCTTCCTTTGAATCCACAAGGGAGGATTACAACCTCCATTTCTTTGAGTGTAATGATTCATGAAATACTTATGACTGTGGACCTAGTTCCCTCAGTCCCTTGTAGTAGAAGAAAAATGCCAGGCAAACATGCCAAAAAGGGGCCACATACAGAAAAAGGGTCATTTAACCAATACAACTTCACAAAATCTACACCCGCATGTCTAATAAGGATTCAGTTCTATCTGCTGGAGCAGTCAGTGACACAAAAGTGTTTGAAAGTTTTTACTTCTTTAGAAACCTTCCTGACCTGCACTGGAGAGCTGACAATATATTATGTACTAGGCGCCTGTTTCTGATCAATTATTCTACATTCACAACTGAAAGGGCCAGTTCACACCACTGATTTAAAAAAAAACATGCTTAGAAAATCAGCTCAGAATGCATGTTTTTTTTTATCTGTGCAAAAAGCGTGTTTTTAATGTGTGTTGTTTTTTTTTTTTACCAATGGGTGTTCAATACAAAGCAACATTTTCAGTTTGAGATTTTTCACGCTGGTCTGCGTAAAAAAAGCACAGAAAACCCACAAAAACACATGGAGCTGTTTTTTTTTATACTTCCCATTTATTTTAATGGGAGATTCAGCGCTGATTCTGCCCCAAGACAGGACATGCTGCTTCTTTTTTCCACTCTTTTTTACACATGTAAAACAGTACTGCTTCTCTTTCAAGTGAATGGGAGGCTGTTATAAGGCATTTCTGGAACTGATTTTGAAGCAGAAATGCTCCAAAATCAGCGCCAAAAGACTCAGTGTGAACTGGCCCAAACCATCACATAATAAAAATGGCAGTCCACTGATAACAACACATACCTGCGCCATTCATGCACTACTCGATATATATGTGCCCTAATTTATCACAAAAGAAAGGTCTATACCAGGCATGCTCAAACTGTGGCCCTCCAGCTGTTGTAAAACTACAGCTTCAACAATGCCCTGCTGTAGGCTGATAGCTGTAGGCTGTTCAGGCATGCTGGGAGTTGTAGTTTTGCAACAGCTGGAGGGCCGCAGGTTGAGCATGCCTGGTCTATACAATTAAAGGAACAACACTGACTGAACTGCCATAACTGAGGATCTCATAAGGACCCATCGACACCGGGAAGTGGATGTTAGTTCTTGCTTTCAGCTTGTTTTTCTACTATATATGCATATAATTACCGATCATTATCAATAGAAAATCTGGTCAGGATTAGATTCATTAAAGAGATTAATTCTTTGGATGACTAGTAGTGACATCATTACAATGTTTGGTGATGCTGGTGATGACAGCCAAGGGCAGGGGAAGAGTGGTCATGGACTCCACAGGAAAATTTTCTGGTGGGCCGATGCCCAGCGGGCAGTCTGAGCCCTACTGATAGCCACCAGCCAGGTAAGTAATGATCTATCGCTCCCAGAGTTAATTAACGCTGGGGGCGTCAAGTAGTTATGTACCTGGGCTGCAACCACAGGTGTCATCCTGATTCCTGAATTCAACTGTATGGCCATCCTGAGGCAACTGGAGTAGAAGGACAGAACGTGGCAGCTGGTGTTGGCCAGCACAGAGGTGCAGCAGTGTTTTGTGCTGCTGGGGCATTATTTTGTGCTGCACTGTGGTATTTCGCTCTGCTAGAGTGGTATTTTGTGCCACAATATGCTGGTCCCTCCTACTTTTGTTGGTCCTGCCTTCTGTCAATTTGGACTCGCTTATAACATGGGGCCACTTTTAGTTTTTTCCAGGGCCCCTTCAAGTTCCCAGTCCACCCCTGGCCAAGGGTGAGTCTCTATGGATTATCCGGGGATGTAGCTAGATAGCTCTGAAAGAATCCTGCCTGGAGTTGTACCAGCCGCAGTATATACAGCACTCTGCACCGCACTAGACGTCAACTGCACAAACCACATTCACAGAAGAGGCAGCTGGACCATACTACTGACCATCTGTATCTTTGTATGCAAATCTAGTTAGGTGTCCAGCGAGACTAAGAAAGACAGCAGAAAATAAAGGACAATTAAAAGCTATGTACACCTGGTGGAAATGTTTCTTTTATTAGTGCATTGGGATCATTATGAGCTAAAAATAATTTTTTCAATTTGTCGTTATTAAAAATATGGAGTCCAGTTCTCTGTACAGAGCTGAGATGCTCTACTAGCAGCATCTGAATTTTCTCTCCCTTTAGTCTCTGCTCTCAGACCTTATAAACACTCATTAAGGCTCAATCCTTATCTTAATGATAAGAATATGGCTTAAATGAGTGTTTATGACCTCTTAGTAATTTACAGTTGAAGATTATTAGATGACCGGCACAAAGTGAAAGTGAAAGTAGGATTCACACAGCTCGAAAAACAGTTAACCGTTTGTGACAGAACGGCTCAATATTTTTAATAATGACAAATTTAAATAATAATTTTTATCCCAAAATGATTATAATGTAATCATTAAAAAAAAAATTCCAAATGTGTGCATCACAGTTAATCTCCACATTCACAACCAGAACCAAGATCCTTATGTATCCATAAGAGACTAAGTAGGTTATGCATCAAATTGGTGTAAAGTAGAACTGGCTTAGTTGACGACAGCAACCAAACAGATTCCACGTTTCATTTGGAAAATGAAAGGAGAAATCTGATTGGTTGCTATGGGCAACTAAGCCAGTTCTACTTTACACCAGTTTGATAATGACCCACTAAGATTTGATGAAAAAAAAAAAAAAAACATGACCAATATGTACAGTACAGACCAAAAGTTTGGACACACCTTCTCATTCAAAGAGTTTTCTTTATTTTCATGACTATGAAAATTGTAGATTCACACTGAAGGCATCAAAACTATGAATTAACACATGTGGAATTATATACATAGCAAACAAGTGTGAAACAACTGAAAATATGTCATATTCTAGGTTCTTCAAAGTAGCCACCTTTTGCTTTGATTACTGCTTTGCACACTCTTGGCATTCTCTTGATGAGCTTCAAGAGGTAGTCCCCTGAAATGGTTTTCACTTCACAGGTGGGCCCTGTCAGGTTTAATAAGTGGGATGTCTTGCCTTATAAATGGGGTTGGGACCATCAGTTGCATTGAGGAGAAGTCAGGTGGATACACAGCTGATAGTCCTACTGAATAGACTGTTAGAATTTGTATTATGGCAAGAAAAAAGCAGCTAAGTAAAGAAAAACGAGTGGCCATCATTACTTTAAGAAATTAAGGTCAGTCAGTCAGCCGAAAAATTGGGAAAACTTTGAAAGTAAGGGCTATTTGACCATGAAGGAGAGTGATGGGGTGCTGCACCAGATGACCTGGCCTCCACAGTCACCGGACCTGAACCCAATTGAGATGGTTTGGGGTGAGCTGGACCGCAGAGTGAAGGCAAAAGGGCCAACAAGTGCTAAGCATCTCTGGGAACTCCTTCAAGACTGTTGGAAGACCATTTCAGGGGACTACCTCTTGAAGCTCATCAAGAGAATGCCAAGAGTGTGCAAAGCAGTAATCAAAGCAAAAGGTGGCTACTTTGAAGAACCTAGAATATGACATATTTTCAGTTGTTTCACACTTGTTTGTTATGTATATAATTCCACATGTGTTAATTCATAGTTTGGATGCCTTCATAGTCATGAAAATAAAGAAAACTCTTTGAATGAGAAGGTGTGTCCAAACTTTTGGTCTGTACTGTATGTACCCCTCACAGTACTCTGTCTCTTGTTCTGTATATCCTTACTCTATATGTATAGACACTGCACAGTACCACTTCTCTAGTCCTGTATGCTGGGTGTAATTCTCAGTATCTGCTCTTAGTCTACATGCACACGAACGTATTTTGTTTCCGTGTCCGTTCCGTTTTAGTTTTTTGCGGATAAGATGAGGACCCATTCATTTCAATGGGTCCGCAAAAAATGCAGACAGCACACCGTGTGCTGTCCGCATCAGTATGTCTGTTCCGTAGACCCGCAAAAAAAATAGAACATGTCCTATTCTTGTCCATTTTAGGCATTGTTACAATAGATCCGCAAAAAAAAAACGGATGGAAATTTGCAGACCGCAAAACACATACGGTCGTGTGCATGTAGCCTTATTCTGTATATATGGACACTGCACAGTACTACTCTCTTGTCCTGTATGCTGGGTGCAATTCTCAGTATCTGCTCTTATTCTGTATATATAGATACTGCACAGTATCACTTTTCTTGTCCCGTACGGTAGGCACTATTCTCAGTAACCACTATTATTATCCTGTATGTATTTTACATTGCAGGATACTAGGGCCTTGCATGTAATTTTGTTTTTTTCTTTACTAGTGAAGTTTGGGCTCCACACCTATGGAGTGAATCTTTTCTCAACATCAGATTCTGCTTCATGTACCGACGCACCCATTGTACACAGGACGTAGGCCAGTGGATGAGATGCTGGGGCATTGATGGGCAGTATCATCTGCAGGGTTTGACCTTGAAAAGAGAATAGACTCTGTGATAATCCAGGACATGCATGCTCTGAGCATCTCAGCCAAAAGCACCAGGGCAAAGGAGGGAGATTGGGTCTGCAGTATCGTGCCATCTGCTCAGCCGGCATGCCCCTCCATATCTCTCCACTACTGAACCTGAGCCCTCAACAGTCCCTACATCAGAACGAGACATCTGCTGCGTCTCCGGCTGCATGAGCCCCGATTAATGCCGGAGCCGCTCTATTTACCCCCTCACTACTCAGAATAGAGGTTCTGGAGAGCGCAAAGAACTAGAGCGAGGGCACCAGCACTATCCTCTCTCCTGCTTCTTATCTCAACCAACAAATCTGATCCGATCATAAAAGCAGAAAATATTAAAAACTGGATCATGCAGCTGAGCCCCACCAGCATAACTTCAGCTCCATGACAAACACTGGTTCACATAGAAGGCAGATATATTTGTAGGATACCCTCCTACCGGAGTTAGATTGCAACCTTTTATGACTTTTTTTAAAAAGTTGCAAAAATTTGTGCAAAAAAATTTGTGACTGTTTGGCTGTCAAAATTGGAGCACAAATGTCATGATAAATTACCCCCTGAATTTCCACAGCATCTTCCAGACACATAGGGGGACATTTATTAGGCATGTTGCACCAGAATTATGGCGTAAAATGCACCAAAAAGAATGGCGTTTTGAGTTATCAACTGTTTTCTGCAGAATTATGACCACAAAGAATGCATCACGCCAGAAATGAGTTATAAATGTCAAACTAGACGGGGCTATCAAATTAGTGCACATTATGCCTCATTTATCATCCTCTTATCAGCAGAAATGGCTCAAAATGTTGTGGACAATTAAGCCAGCTTATGTGGTGGTGTTTTGTGTAAAAAGTCAATTCTGGTATAAAGATGCAACGTTTTATCAAAAAGTCGCATTTACAAAAATAAAAACCAACTTGTGTGGGAACAAGTGATAGGTGAGTATGATAACAGGATGCATTTATTTTTATCTAATATAAATGAGCCAAACAACAGGGTTCTGTCAGTAAATAAACATTCAACAAAAACAAAACAATGACAAAAGCGTCCTGAGTCTGAGACAAAAGTCACAATTTACGAGTGGAAATGTCGCAAATAAGCTTCATAAAGTCGCAAATATGTTTCAAAAGTCCCAAGTGTGGTCTGGGCAGGGGTGGCTGAAATGGCGCATTTCAGTTTTAAAAATTCGTATTTTAGTGCTATTGGAGTTAAAATGTCGCAAATCAAGGGGACTAGGCGAAGAATCAAGTTGACATTTTAAAAAGTCTAATTTTACAAGTGGCGTGCAACTTTTGATATGAGGTGAAACAAATCACCACTTTTAAGTTGGAACTTTAGTATTCTTTTGGCGCAAATTACGCCATTATTAATAAATGTCCCCCATAGAATCCTATGACACCGCAGGCTTCCAAAGCAACCATCTAAATGACTGCTCCATGGATTCTATATTGGAACATTTTCTGTATTACAGTGATGACACTCACAGTTTACTGCTACTTTTTATACATGAGGCACCGGGATCATTACAAACTCCACCCTTTAACCACCTCCGGACCGCCTAACGCAGGATCGCGTTCCGGAGGTGGCAGCGCTGCGCACAGTCACGCATATACGCGTCATCTCGCGATGGCCGAGATTTCCTGTGAACGCGCGCACACAGGCGCGCGCGCTCACAGGAACGGAAGGTAAGAGAGTTGATCTCCAGCCTGCCAGCGGCGATCGTTCGCTGGCAGGCTGGAGATGTGTTTTTTTTAACCCCTAACAGGTATATTAGACGCTGTTTTGATAACAGCGTCTAATATACCTGCTACCTGGTCCTCTGGTGGTCCCCTTTGTTTGGATCGACCACCAGAGGACACAGGTAGCTCAGTAAAGTACCACCAAGCACCACTACACTACACTACACCCCCCCCCCCGTCACTTATTAACCCCTTATTAGCCCCTGATCACCCCTGATCACCCCATATAGACTCCCTGATCACCCCCCTGTCATTGATTACCCCCCTGTCATTGATCACCCCCCTGTAAAGCTCCATTCAGATGTCCGCATGATTTTTACGGATCCACTGATAGATGGATCGGATCCGCAAAACGCATCCGGACGTCTGAATGAAGCCTTACAGGGGCGTGATGAATGACTGTGGTGATCACCCCATATAGACTCCCTGATCACCCCCCTGTCATTGATTACCCCCCTGTCATTGATTACCCCCCTGTAAAGCTCCATTCAGACGTCCGCATGATTTTTACGGATCCACTGATAGATGGATCGGATCCGCAAAACGCATCCGGACGTCTGAATGAAGCCTTACAGGGGCATGATCAATGACTGTGGTGATCACCCCATATAGACTCCCTGATCACCCCCCTGTAAAGCTCCATTCAGATGTCCGCATGATTTTTACGGATGCACTGATAGATGGATCCGATCCGCAAAACGCATCCGGGACGTCTGAATGAAGCCTTACAGGGGCATGATCAATGACTGTGGTGATCACCCCATATAGACTCCCTGATCACCCCCCTGTAAAGCTCCATTCAGATGTCCGCATGATTTTTACGGATGCACTGATAGATGGATCCGATCCGCAAAACGCATCCGGACGTCTGAATGAAGCCTTACAGGGGCATGATCAATGACTGTGGTGATCACCCCATATAGACTCCCTGATCACCCCCCTGTCATTGATTACCCCCCTGTCATTGATTACCCCCCTGTAAAGCTCCATTCAGATGTCCGCATGATTTGTACGGATGCACTGATAGATGGATCCGATCCGCAAAACGCATCCGGACGTCTGAATGAAGCCTTACAGGGGCATGATCAATGACTGTGGTGATCACCCCATATAGACTCCCTGATCACCCCCCTGTAAAGCTCCATTCAGATGTCCGCATGATTTTTACGGATGCACTGATAGATGGATCGGATCCGCAAAACGCATCCGGACGTCTGAATGAAGCCTTACAGGGGCGTGATCAATGACTGTGGTGATCAACCCATATAGACTCCCTGATCACCCCCCTGTCATTGATTACCCCCCTGTAAAGCTCCATTCAGATGTCCGCATGATTTGTACGGATGCACTGATAGATGGATCCGATCCGCAAAACGCATCCGGACGTCTGAATGAAGCCTTACAGGGGCATGATCAATGACTGTGGTGATCACCCCATATAGACTCCCTGATCACCCCCCTGTAAAGCTCCATTCAGATGTCCGCATGATTTTTACGGATGCACTGATAGATGGATCGGATCCGCAAAACGCATCCGGACGTCTGAATGAAGCCTTACAGGGGCGTGATCAATGACTGTGGTGATCAACCCATATAGACTCCCTGATCACCCCCCTGTCATTGATTACCCCCCTGTCATTGATTACCCCCCTGTAAAGCTCCATTCAGATGTCCGCATGATTTTTACGGATGCACTGATAGATGGATCGGATCCGCAAAACGCATACGGACGTCTGAATGAAGCCTTACAGGGGCATGATCAATGACTGTGGTGATCACCGCATGTAGACTCCCTGATCACCCCCCTGTCATTGATTACCCCCCTGTCATTGATTACCCCCCTGTAAAGCTCCATTCAGACGTCCGCATGATTTTTACGGATCCACTGATAGATGGATCGGATCCGCAAAACGCATACGGACGTCTGAATGAAGCCTTACACGGGCGTGATCAATGACTGTGGTTATCACCCCATATAGACTCCCTGATCACCCCCCTGTCATTGATCACACCCCTGTCATTGATCACACCCCTGTCATTGATCACCCCCCCTGTCATTGATCACCCCTCTGTAAGGCTCCATTCAGAAATTTTTTTGGCCCAAGTTAGCGGAATTTTTTTATTTTTTTCTTACAAAGTCTCATATTCCACTAACTTGTGTCAAAAAATAAAATCTCACATGAACTCACCATACCCCTCACGGAAACCAAATGCGTAAAATTTTTTAGACATTTATATTCCAGACTTCTTCTCACGCTTTAGGGCCCCTAGAATGCCAGGGCAGTATAAATACCCCACATGTGACCCCATTTCGGAAAGAAGACACCCCCAGGTATTCCGTGAGGGGCATATTGAGTCCATGAAAGATTGAAATTTTTGTCCCAAGTTAGCGGAACGGGAGACTTTGTGAGAAAAAAATTAAAAATATCAATTTCCGCTAACTTGTGCCAAAAAAAAAAAATTTCTATGAACTCGCCATGCCCCTCATTGAATACCTTGGGGTGTCTTCTTTCCAAAATGGGGTCACATGTGGGGTATTTATACTGCCCTGGCATTCTAGGGGCCCCAAAGCGTGAGAAGAAGTCTGGTATCCAAATGTCTAAAAATGCCCTCCTAAAAGGAATTTGGGCACCTTTGCGCATCTAGGCTGCAAAAAAGTGTCACACATCTGGTATCGCCGTACTCAGGAGAAGGTGGGGAATGTGTTTTGGGGTGTCATTTTACATATACCCATGCTGGGTGAGAGAAATATCTTGGTCAAATGCCAACTTTGTATAAAAAAATGGGAAAAGTTGTCTTTTGCCAAGATATTTCTCTCACCCAGCAAGGGTATATGTAAAATGACACCCCAAAACACATTCCCCACCTTCTCCTGAGTACGGCAATACCAGATGTGTGACACTTTTTTGCAGCCTAGGTGGGCAAAGGGGCCCATATTCCAAAGAGTACCTTTAGGATTTCACAGGTCATTTACCTACTTACCACACATTAGGGCCCCTGGAAAATGCCAGGGCAGTATAACTACCCCACAAGTGACCCCATTTTGGAAAGAAGACACCCCAAGGTATTCCGTGAGGGGCATGGCAAGTTCCTAGAATTTTTTATTTTTTGTCACAAGTTAGTGGAAAATGATGATTTTTTTTTTTTTTTTTTTTTTCATACAAAGTCTCATATTCCACTAACTTGTGACAAAAAATAAAAATTTTCATGAACTCACTATGCCCATCAGCGAATACCTTGGGGTCTCTTCTTTCCAAAATGGGGTCACTTGTGGGGTAGTTATACTGCCCTGGCATTCTAGGGGCCCAAATGTGTGGTAAGGAGTTTGAAATCAAATTCTGTAAAAAATGACGAGTGAAATCCGAAAGGTGCTCTTTGGAATATGGGCCCCTTTGCCCACCTAGGCTGCAAAAAAGTGTCACACATCTGGTATCTCCGTAATCGGGAGAAGTTGGGGAATGTGTTTTGGGGTGTCATTTTACATATACCCATGCTGGGTGAGAGAAATATCTTGGCAAAAGACAACTTTTCCCATTTTTTTATACAAAGTTGGCATTTGACCAAGATATTTATCTCACCCAGCATGGGTATATGTAAAAAGACACCCCAAAACACATTCCTCAACTTCTCCTGAGTACGGGGATACCAGATGTGTGACACTTTTTTGCAGCCTAGGTGGGCAAAGGGGCCCACATTCCAAAGAGCACCTTTTGGATTTCATAGGTCATTTTTTACTGAATTTGATTTCAAACTCCTTACCACACATTTGGGCCCCTAGAATGCCAGGGCAGTATAACTACCCCACAAGTGACCCCATTTTGGAAAGAAGAGACCCCAAGGTATTCGCTGATGGGCATAGTGAGTTCATGGAAGTTTTTATTTTTTGTCACAAGTTAGTGGAATATGAGACTTTGTATGAAAAAAAAAAAAAAAAAAAAAATCATCATTTTCCACTAACTTGTGACAAAAAATAAAAAATTCTAGGAACTCGCCATGCCCCTCACGGAATACCTTTGGGTCTCTTCTTTCCAAAATGGGGTCACTTGTGGGGTAGTTATACTGCCCTGGCATTCTAGGGGCCCAAATGTGTGGTAAGGAGTTTGAAATCAAATTCTGAAAAAAATGACCTGTCAAATCCGAAAGGTGCTCTTTGGAATATGGGCCCCTTTGCCCACCTAGGCTGCAAAAAAGTGTCACACATCTGGTATCTCCGTACTCAGGAGAAGGTGGGGAATGTGTTTTGGGGTGTCATTTTATATATACCCATGCTGGGTGAGATAAATATCTTGGTCAAATGCCAACTTTGTATAAAAAAATGGGAAAAGTTGTCTTTTGCCAAGATATTTCTCTCACCCAGCAAGGGTATATGTAAAATGACACCCCAAAACACATTCCCCACCTTCTCCTGAGTACGGAGATACCAGATGTGTGACACTTTTTTGCAGCCTAGGTGGGCAAAGGGGCCCATATTCCAAAGAGCACCTTTCGGATTTGACAGGTCATTTTTTTCAGAATTTGATTTCAAACTCCTTACCACACATTTGGGCCCCTAGAATGCCAGGGCAGTATAACTACCCCACAAGTGACCCCATTTTGGAAAGAAGAGACCCAAAGGTATTTCGTGATGGGCATAGTGAGTTCATAGAAGTTTTTATTTTTTGTCACAAGTTAGTGGAATATGAGACTTTGTAAGAAAAAAAAAAAAAAAAAATCATCATTTTCCGCTAACTTGTGACAAAAAATAAAAAGTTCTATGAACTCACTATGCCCATCAGCGAATACCTTAGGGTGTGTACTTTCCGAAATGGGGTCATTTGTGGGGTGTTTGTACTGTCTGGCCATTGTAGAACCTCAGGAAACATGACAGGTGCTCAGAAAGTCAGAGCTGCTTCAAAAAGCGGAAATTCACATTTTTGTACCATAGTTTGTAAACGCTATAACTTTTACCCAAACCATTTTTTTTTTACCCAAACATTTTTTTTTTATCAAAGACATGTAGAACTATAAATTTAGAGCAAAATTTCTATATGGATCTCGTTTTTTTTGCAAAATTTTACAACTGAAAGTGAAAAATGTCATTTTTTTGCAAAAAAAATCGTTAAATTTCGATTAATAACAAAAAAAGTAAAAATGTCAGCAGCAATGAAATACCACCAAATGAAAGCTCTATTAGTGAGAAGAAAAGGAGGTAAAATTCATTTGGGTGGTAAGTTGCATGACTGAGCAATAAACGGTGAAAGTAGTGTAGGTCAGAAGTGTAAAAAGTGGCCTGGTCTTTCAGGGTGTTTAAGCACTGGGGGCTGAGGTGGTTAAAAAACTATAAGTCTAGCATCACACAGTGTTAGGTCTAGTTCACACTAACGTTTTTTTTGCGAGTGTACCGGCCGTTTTTTTTGTGTTCCGTATACGGTCCGTATACGGAACCATTAATTTCAATGGTTCCGTATTAAAAACGGAATGTGTTCCGTAAGCATTCCGTTTCCATATTTCCGTTCCTTTGAAAGATAGAACATGTCCTATTATTGCCCGCAAATCACGTTCCGTGGCTCCATTCAAGTCATTGGGTCCGCAAAAAAAATGGAACACATACGGAAATGCATCCGTATGTCTTCCGTATCCATTCAGTTTTTGCGGAACCATCTATTGAAAATGTTATGCCCAGCCCAATTTTTTCTATGTAATTACTGTATACTGTATATGCCATACGGAAAAACGGAATGGAAAAAACGGAACAGAAATGGAAACGCAACAGAAACAAAAAACGGAACAACGGATCCGTGAAAAACAGACTGCAAAAAAACTATAAAAGCCATACGTTCGTTTGAACTAGGCCTTATTGTAGGAGGAGATCTGCAGTCCTCAGCTTTCATGCTCATGCACACTAATGTGTTTTGCGTTCTGTATACGGAACTATTCATTTCAATGGGTCCGCAAAAGATGCAGACAGCACTCTGTGTGCTGTCCGCATCTATTGCTCCGTTCCATGACCCTGCAAAAATTATGAGACATGTCCTATTCTTGTCCGTTTTGCGGACAAGAATAGGCATCTCTATAATGGGCCTCCTGTTACGTTCCGCAAATTGCGGAAGGCACACGGGCGGCATCCGTTTTTTGCGGATCCGCAATTTGCGGACCGCAAAAAAACGGCACGTCGTGTGCATGAGGCCTTCTGGTCTGTAATGGTTTCATAACACAGAACTAAAGTCTGTCACTCAAGTCTCTAATGTGTAGTGGTTCTGTAACCTTGTCCACTACAGACACCAACAGAACACATATCTGTACAGGTGAATACATAGGACGTATAAATCATAAATCTCTATGTTGTAGCCCTTCCTCCGATCTGTCCAGCAGATTGCCATCCCTGCAGTCAATCACATGCGAGTAGGAGCCTGGAATAGAAATGTGACAGTCTGTGTTTTGGTAGGCGAGCGGATTGCAACCCTCACCCGCGTAGGAGCCGAGGAACAACGCACAGAACATTCTGTGTTGGCACTGGCTCATTATAAGAGTTTGGCATTAATCATATTCAGTACCCAAAAGGCCAATGCAGATCCAATAAAGCAGTGAGGACTCTTCTGATGAAAAATGAGCGATGATAAATAATAATCAGGAAAAAAGACTGTGATTTACATTGGATGATTGGAAGGAAGAATCACAATCTGCTCAGCGGGAGGTGGATGCCAGCTGGAAGGAACACAACTGACCAGAAGAAACGATAGGATATCTCAAGGGAAGAGAAGATGATTTCAGGCCACAGCTGATGCTTTCCAGACTGGTAAAGAGAAGGGATCAAGCCAACAGTTCAATGTCCAGTATGAGGTTGAGGTGTGATGTCCAGTGTAAGGTGGGGTTGGTCAGGTCACCAGAAGATGCTATATAGTGAGATGAAACCCCTATGGCACTGGCATTAATGTGAATGGACCATAGAATATGGTATGAGAAATCTATGAGACAAGGGGGTGTTATCTTCCAATATAAGTTTTTCTTCTTTATGAAGATCAGTGATGAGTGTCATCTCCTCACCTGTATCCATGACACATAAGAGCATCATACTAATTGCATTCTAAGGGATTATCTGTGGTGATGACATTATTGACAGATGCACAGAAAGTCTAAATTTAATAAAATAATAAAGCAATCAGTTTTTATTGGTATACATAAAAATTTTCGTTCAGTAATTAAGTACTAAAAATGATCTAATCTATCCATTAGGTAGGATGTCAGTACACCTACTTTGTTGCAAAAGGCCAGCTTCAAAAAGAAGTGTTATATTTATTCATCATTCTAATATATTGGCCCCTTGGTATTGCCTGCTTTAGAGGGTTTGAATGAAAACTGGCCCATTCTAGAAGATTTCTCCTTTTTTCTGGTAAACTGTAAGCCGCTGGCTTCTGGGATCGTTGGGAATACTTTGGCAATGGAAGATAAGGATAGGTTCACATCTGCCACAACCACTTTGGTAGTCTATTCTGGCAAAGGAACAGACTACTGGAGTTAACCGTATCCATAGCCTGATACTACTGTGCATTGCTGGATCCCCACTGACTATAATGGGAACTGATGGAGATCCAGCTGCTTTTCGGGCAGCTTTCAGCCAAATACCGGTGCAAGCCACGGTATCGGTCTGGCCAAAAGCCGACACTTATGCCGGCTCGTATCCCCGTTGGATCCCATTGTAGTCAATGAGGATCCTGTTGTATGCACAGTATCCTGCTATATATGGTTAACTCCGGTAGTCTGTTCTGCCAGAACAGACTACCAGGGTGGTTGCTGCAGATGTGAAACTACCCTTACCTTCATTGGCTGAATTATTACCAAAGATCCAAGAGGCCAACTGATTACAGTTTACCAGAAAAATAAAAAATCTTCTATGGAACGGTTTTCAACCAAACCTTCTAAAGCAGAACACACTACCGGAGTAGTTGCTGCAGATGTGAATCTACCCTGATTGTACTTTACTGAATGTCAGATGTAAACCTGATGGACTGTCAATCGGAAGAGATACAAATGACTTAAACCTATCCCTGGCAGGTATATACAGAAATAGGATGTCATCAGTGTATCTCAACCTGAGTGCTATGTACAGTATGTATGTTGACCAGGGTGTTATAGTTTCAGAGAATACTATCTCAACCTCCCAACGGCCAGTAATAAGATCCTGTTAGTGTAGACATCTACTGGGAACGGCTTCAAGTAATTGGTATCTCTTCTGAATGACAATCCATATGGTTCACATATGATATTCAAGAAAATACTATTAACTTCCCTGACCCAAATATTAAAAAGGATCCCAGAGGTCAAACTATCTATAACAGTTCACCAGGAAAAACAACCATGAGTAATCCTTTAAAATAGACCAAACACCATCCATACTCCCTGAAACAGGGAATCCAAAGGGGCCAATACATTAGGCTACTTTCACACTCGCGTTTGGTGTGGATCCGTCATGGATCTGCACAGACGGATCCGTTCAAATAATACAACTGCATGCATCCGTTCAGAACGGATCCATTTGTATTATCTTTAACATAGCCAAAACATCCGTCTTGAACACCATTGAAAGTCAAAGGGGGACAGATCCGTTTTCTATTGTGCCAGATTGTGTCAGTGAAAACGGATCTGTCCCCATTGACTTACATTGTGTGTCAGGACGGATCCGTTTGGCTCAGTTTCGTCAGATGGACACAGAAACGCTGCAAGCAGCGTTTTGGTGTCCGCCTCCAAAGCGGAATGGAGACGGAACGGAGCCAAACTGATGCATTCTGAGCGGATCCTTATCCATTTAGAATGCATTAAGGGCAAAACTGATCCGTTTTGGACCGCTTGTGAGCGCCCTGAACGGATCTCACAAACGGAAACCAAAACACCAGTGTGAAAGTAGCCTTAGAATGAAGTGTAACTGTAAAACCTCTCTTTAAGGCCCTCAAAGGAGGTAACTTTATACCATACCTATACAGAATCAGCAGACAGAGTGGATCATTTTTAGCACAGAATTATTTAACAAAGTTTTTAACGTCTACCAATAAAAATGTATATGTTTTAGTTTATCGGTAAAGTTGGAGTTTCTGCTCACCTGTCAGTGAACTATGCACATTATTAAGGAAACTAACATCACATAACTGCAGTGAAGTAGGGGAAGCTATTTTGACTGAAGCAAAGTCCCACCTTTGCACCACCAACAGACTGGCAGAAATGATGTAGCCACTGTTGAGTATACATAGATAATGTATAGGAGACAAAATGGCTGTCGACATTCCATGACATTTCCCACGTGATGGAAAGAGCCTCAAGGTGGTTTAAATTTCACATTTCGAATGCTGGATGTTGTGTCCCTTGTTGTCTGTCTTGCAACATTATAATAATCACTTGTGTTTGTGAAGTGGAAATGTGATAAAAATGAATTAATTGTAAAATGTACTTACTGAAGCAACACCCCCCCCCCCCCCCCCCCAATTACATCCTACAGCCAGCACCTGCTTATTGTAAAACCAATAAATGTTCTCTTCAGGAGCACGCTGTTTAAAACATATCATTAACTCCACAAGACTGGCAATGTTTCGACGCCGCAATGTATTCCATAGTAAAAAAAAAATCACTTGACGCATTCTTGGCATCTCCATTCCCGTTGTGGAGATTCTATTTCATTTATGAGGTCATTTTGATTATTTTGTGCCGTGCTGTTGTCAGAGTCTTTTGTTTGGATTAATGAGCTCACTGACTAGTTTAGGAAGTAAAAGCTGCCCGGCGGGCTCGCCCCTTCCACGCATTATAATGCTCTTGTTCTAGACATGACACAGCAGAACCTTGTGACCTTTTGCTGCCAATATCTCTACAAATGGCCATGTGGTCACGGTATTACCATGTAGTAGACAGAGTACTACATGCTGGATACACAGCAGCAGAATACAGGCTGTGTGCACATTGTCAGCAGGGTCATTTCCTTTATTAACAATATCCTAAAACAAGTCAAATCGAAACACCTTAACCAGTTAAACTATGGCCTTGCTATTGAAGACCATGAGCTTGTTCCTTACTTCTCAGAAGAGAATGAGACGCATAACCCCTTTGTTATTTTCTGCCTCTTAACGGCCAATATTTTGTCTGAAAATGGTTAATGGACTTTGGGTGCAGCAGAATCCTTGTTCTACAATGCAAATCTACAGGACGCCGTCCTCTTAAGACTACAGCAGTGATAGTTCCACAGGTCATTCTGCTCTTAGCACTAGGAAACACCCAACCAATGGTTATTCATTAAAAACAAAAACATTTCAGATACACATCTTACACATACTGTACATAAAACTTTCTGACCAAATGGAACATGGAAGCCATGGTGACCCCACAAACACACAGCAGTTGTTGTGGACCAAAAGTTATTGCCATTCTGTAGGATATTTATATCTATATCCATGCAAAATAATACATAACTTTGGTACTGTCCAGTTCCTTCCATACATCAATATGTCACCCAAACTAAAAAGCTTTAATAACACATAAAACAACAGCCAGTAATTGCAGACCGAGGAGGAACCAGAGAATGGAGCTGCTTCCTTCAGATGGGGCCTTGTCCTACAATGCACGCTCCAAATTAACCCTTTGGTTTAGACTATAGGTCGGACTAGGATTCATTTTTCATTACCTATTGAGTTTTTTATAGATTGGACTCAAGTCCTAAGTGTGAAAAAATAATTAATAGACAAAAATCTGAGAACAAAGACATTTGTGAGCTAATAAATTGTCCTCCATGTGCCGAAGCGGTAAAGCAGCATTTTCTTGGGAAACTGCTCATTAATTATAATTAGGCCAGATACAGCTCTTCTTAAATATACCAAGAGTGCAGGGAATGTTTCAAGAACATTACATGTAAGACAGGCAGCTCAGTGGCTCAGAGTGACCGCTTAAAGCAAGGACTTCAGTAAATGGATACCAAATAAGTGGTAAAGCATTCCTATGAAGACTTGCCCACTGCTGTATTCCGAGCTTCTCAGGGACGATATACAGCACACCACTGCACAACATATGACAGTCCATCATATACATGGTGGCATTCTAACAGCCACATTGTTCAAGAACCATGAAGCTTACCGAATCTCTGTTCTACACGTTCATCCCACGGAAAGTTAGTTTTTTTTCATGCTCATTCCGATTTTCTCACCGCTAATGCAGCATCATTAGAGGCATGCAGTCACCCACAGTTATTGTTGTTCTCTGTATGTATACAATGATATATCCCTCAGTGAGAATGGATATGGATGCAGTTTATTTTTCTGAATACTTTCCGACCAAGGACAACATCTGCATGGAGTTTCTATGTTCTCCCAGTGTTTGTGTGGGTTTCCTCCAGGTTCTCCGGTTTCCTCCCACACTCCAAAGACATACTGATAGGGACCTTAGATTGTGAGCCCCATTGGGGACGACCCGATGCTAATGTCTGTAAAGTGCTGTGGAATATAGTAGCGCTATATAAATAACCTTGTTAACCCTTTAATAAACACAGGAGAATTTATTTCACATTTCTTGTGTCTGGTCATCATTTCTGTTCATAATTATTCCTGTGGCGCATGCTATGCCATGCAAAATAACACTGTAAAACAAACACCAAAAGGCGCTCTATAACGTGGTAACTGTTCAACAAATCCTCTGGGAAACAAACTGCTGCTCCTACCCGCTGAGTCTCCATGTGGGATACCAATGTTATGCTCAGTTGTTTGAAAATAATAAAATCTAGTTTGTTCAAAAGTAAAATAAAACATGTGTAAGGCTACTTTCACACTGCCGTTTCTGGGTCCGCCTGCGAGATCCGTTTCAGGGCTCTCACAAGCGGCCCCAAACGAATCAGTTCAGTCCCAATGCATTCTGAATGGATAAGGATCCGTTCAGAATGCATCAGTTTGGCTCCGTTCCGCCTCTATTCCGACCTGGAGGCGAACACCAAAACGCTGCTTGCAGCGCCAAACGGATCCGTCCTGACTTACAATGTAAGTCAATGGGGACGGATCCGTTTACATTGACACAAATATGGTACAATTGTAAACGGATCCGTCCCCCATTGACTTTCAATGTAAGTCAGGACGGATCCGTTTGACTTACACTTAGATTTTTTTTGGACAGAATAATGCAGACGGATCCGTTCTGAACGGATACCAGTGTTTGCATTATAGGTGCGGATCCGTCTGTGCAGATACAAGACGGATCCGCACCGAACGCAGGTGTGAAAGTAGGCTAACGCGTTTCAGAGGCTATCAGCCTCCTTCCTCAGACACACAAAACTGCACAGAGATCATGGATCTAAACAGACAACCTAAAATCTGGAAAATGGAACCAGTCCAACGGAGTCAGGCATATAAAATATACATATAAAGAGGTAAATAAACATCATCATATGTAACAAAATTGTAATTTCAAATATGAAGATACAAAATTCTGATTATGTTAGGGATTATAAAGCCCAGTGGTAGCATAAGGCAATGAGAACAGCAACCTAGTTACTGGGTAGAGATGGGTATTACTTGAAGTATTAAGTATGGCGAATTACTACTGCTACTATTTTTCAAAAGCTAAAGTACTGCAAAGTGAGCAACTTAATTAGCAGGTTGTTTGAGTGAATGTTGTGACAAAAAATATATAAAGCAAACCAACAACCTAATTACTTAAAATAATGCATGTGCACAGTCAACAACCCTTATATGAACAATGTGAACAATTAACAGCCCCCTCTTGCTTAATGACATCTTGAATTGATTTCAATCTTAAGGCTAGGTCTACACGACGGCATGTTGAGCGACACATGGGGCACAACTACACTGCAACATGTGCCGCGTGACATTTTTATAATGGTAGTCTATGGTGTCGCACTGCGACGCGACAGTCGCAGAAAAATCCATCTAGAATGGTTTTTTTGCGACTGTCGTGTCGCAGTTGCAGCATGTCGCATGTCACAGTGCGAAACCATAGACTACCATTATAAAAATTGACAAAATGTCACGCGACAAATGTCGTCGTGTAGACCTAGCCTTAACCTCAATGTGAATCTAAACTTCACCACACAGTGGAAAGTGAAAGGCATCACACAAAGAAGGAAATGTTTATGGAAAGGGTTGAATGGCCCTTTGTAAGGCTCTGCACTCCGAGATCCATTGACGCAGGCCACTGCAGAGCTAATAGCCTCACAGCAAAAACACACACATTTCATGGTGGTTTATGGCCACATGTTGTAACAGGTAAAATAAAAAATGTGTTTCACATGTAAATACTGCATAAAAATCACATGTGGCACACTACCGCTATGTGTGAACCCAGCCTAACTGTAAACCTTCCCTTTAGTACCCGCTCCCTAAATGATAACAAACGGTAAGAGATGGCAGCATGGTCTGAATAAATAGTCTACAATGCCTGTAATCCCAAACAGCAGCTAAAAATTTAGGGCTCATTCAGACGGCCGCATGTTTTGTTACGCATTTTTGCATAACGGTTGCGGACCCATTCATTTTAATGTGGCTGCAAAAGATGCGGACAGCATAGTGTGTGCTGTCTGCATCAGTTGTTCCGTTCCGCGGAGCATGTCCTATTATAGGCATTTTGTACTAGACTCCTCCTGAGGAAGCAAATTGTACGCGAAACGCGCGTTGAGGAGCGCCTTCACCCTGCCAGCAGCCCCCGCTTCATTGGTATGTCTCACCTTCACTTTATGCACCTTTGGTTTTTTTGACCCATGTGGTTTGAGCCTTGGTAGTGCGGCTATTAGTTGTAAGGGAGGCACACCTGCAACTGAGATAGGTTTCCATATTGCATACCCCCATTTCTGACTATATACCAGGAAATTTTTGTTCCATGATCACAGACTAAAGGGGGTATACTATTGAGCAGTATTAAGATGGGTGTGCTGACAGGGTGATGTATGACTGTGTTTGTCCCTGCTTATTTATACCCATATTGTGTATAATACGACATATATTTTTTAATTGTGATATGAATAAAATTGATTTTTTTATTGGAAAATAGTGTGGTTGCACTCCATTTTGTTGTGTAGTTTCGATTTTGTACTAGTCGCTTCTGATGAATTTTCAGAATAAGTTGTCATGCAAACATGAGTAATAACATTATAGCTGGCCATTATATGACATGCATTCTGCATTTTTCACCAATGTACCCCTTTGTTGGCTGAATGTCATGATGTCTCCCACACAGAGAAAACCTGATCCTGCTCCCCTATTTCTTTTAGCCCCCACTAAGGAGAGTGGCAGTATGGAAGTCTAACTGTGAATCCAGGACTGGGACGATGTAGGAAATTTACAGCCAGCAGTAGCATCTGTGTATGTCTATTCTTCTCCTCTTTCTTCCCATAGACTTTTATGGGCAGCATATAATCTGACTCTTCAGTGAGCCGGTACGCCATTTTACTACTAATGATGGATTTTAGCTGTGAATTGAGGGCGAACAATCAGTGCCGGAGATGGGGGGGTAGAGACAACGTGGGTAATAAGTGGAGAAAGTTGCATTCTTCCTAATAAAATATAGCACACTGTTTCGTATATTCAGTTGTGCTATTGATTTTGCCATTTCCTAACTGTACTGTGCAAATTTAGAGAACACTGTAGATGGGCTTGTATATGCCTTGTGCACTGTACACTTGAGTTAGCTGATGTGCTATTTATGGGTTGTCTGCCATCTTGGTTCCTTCTTCTCCTCTGATATAGTTCTCCTCGTGCAACCTACATATCCATGATGCCTGTGGCTTTGAAGAGACATAGGGGGCAAAGTCTCATAATGCTGTGCTTGCTATCTTCTGTGTCCTATTTAAGGGCAGCAAGTGATAGGTCAGTGACATAGGCCTCTTTCACACGAGCCTGGCGGATTATGTCCGGATGCGTTCAGTGAAACTTGCCCCATTTTGCAAGCAAGTTCAGTCAGTTTTGTCTGCAATTGCGTTCAGTTGTTCCGTTATTTCTGCGCTGGTGCAATGCGTTTTGATGTGTTTTTCACGTGCGTGGTAAAAAACTGAAGCGGTCATCAGCATTCAGACCATTTTCCCTCAGTTTTGAGGAGGGAAAAAGTGCGTTTGATAGTCTGAAAAATACAGAATACATGAATCTACTTCTTCTTCTGTTCTATAACATGCTGCTACAAATCAGGCACCATGTTCAATGTGACAGGTTCCCTTTAGGGCTCATTCAGACGACCATATCTGTTTGATTGTGTGCATTCGACCAGCCCATTGATAGAAATGCCTATTCTTGTCTGCAGTTCCGAACAAGAAAAAGGATGTGTTTTATCTTATTGTGGGGCCACGGAACAGAAGTACAGTGCTGTCCGCATCTTTTGTGGTCCCCCATGAAATGAATGGGTCCGCATCTAATCCGACTCAAATATACGGTCGTGTGAATGGACCCTAAAGCTGCATCTCAGAGGATACAGTGGAGAAAGAGACACAGTCATTGTAGCTAATCAATCTAGGGACTCGGCCTATTATATCACTGCACTCATACCTTAAATTTTAATGCCATATGGAACGGAAACTACATGTTTTACATATGAATTTGTCAGGGATTTTCAGTGCCACAGATTTCACCCTGTACATTGCAAAGCTAAAATCCATGGTGGAAATCAGCCGCATAAATTGACATGAGGCAACTTCTTTGCTACACAAATCCTTGTTAATTGCTATGTAATATATGATTTTGTTTGTATATGAACCATCTGATTGTAAAGCGCTGCAGAATATGTTGGTGCTACATAAATAAAGATTATTATTACACACAACTCAGCAGCGTATCTGTTACATGTGAACATAGCCTTAGACGGGTCAGAAAATATGTCTTCAACAGCAGTCTATGCATGATGAGAAACAAGGAGGGCAGACCTTAGTAGGTGAGGGGACGTGTTTGAGAACTGCTAAAAGGCATGAAGATGTAATCCTGTAGTTCACAGGAAGTCAGCCACACAGAAGAGACTAACTTCCTGTCTACATGGCAGCATGCTCTGGACTAGTGGTCAGACTGGGATCATATGACCATAGGTGAAATGTGACCCTGGAAAAAAATACTAAAAGTGGCCCCTATATTGTAATCAGGTCCAATTTCATGGAAGGCAGGGCAAACACAAGAAGGCGGGGCCAGCAATACTATATTGTGGCACATTATACCACCCCAACAGGGCCAAACACCACAGTCCATCAAAAAATACTGCCAGCAGCATCACTAGGTAGAATGTTACTTGTGAGTTAGAATTACATAACTAGAAAAGTGTGATTTTGATGATGATTTATTTATTCTGATACTATGTGTTCTCCACTGATGGTTTGACCTGAATAGATATATCACAGTATGTGAAGTCACTGTGGAGTTATTATATTTTATTGGACATTTTATATCATGTGATATGTATCCCGTCATTTTTTTGGTATCTGTCTTTAAAGAGGACCTGTCACCTCTCCTGACATGTCTGTTTTAATAGCTTCATGCATTCCCCATGTAACAACAATACTGGAGTATCTGTTCTTATGACTCTATGTTGCACCATTCCTTTATTATTCCTACTAGAATTTATGAATGAATTGCTATTAGCCTTCAGTAAGGGTACAGAGGGGAGGTAACAAGTTGGGGGGTGGTGTACCTGCACAGTCTGACTCTATCAGTGCTGCCATTTTCAGTCTGTGCAGATACACCCCCCCCCCCCCAACTTGTTACCTCCCCTCTGTACCCTTACTGAAGGCTAATAGCAATTCATTCATAACTTCTAGTAGAAATAATAAAGGAATAGCACAACATAGAGCCATAAGAATAGATGAGATGCTCCAGAACTGTTTTTACATGGGGAATGCATGAGGCTGATACAACAGGCATGTCAGGAGTGGAGAAAGGTCTTCTTTAAAGGGGTTTTCCAACTTTTTATACTGATGACCTATCCCCTGGACATCAGTATCTGATCATTGGGGTCCAACACTCAGAACCCGACTGATCAGCTTTTTGAGAAGGCAGCAGAGCTCGCAGTAGTGCCTCGGCCTACTCTCTGCTTTTCCTAGGCCAGTGGTGTCACAGTCATCGGTCACTTGGATTAGGCTCAGCTCGGCACCATTGAAGTGAATGGTGCTGAGAACGATACCAAGCTCAGCCGCTATACAATGTACAGTGCAGTGCTTGGTAAGATGAGAGAAGGCTATTGTGCTACTGTGAGCGCTGGTGTCTTCATAAACAGCTGATTGCAGGCGGCCCAGGTGTCGGACCCCACTGATCAGATACTGATGACCTGTCTAGGGGATAAGTCATCAGTATAAAAGTCTCTTTAAACCATTTTAGTAGTATCACCTGTTACCCCTAAGCTGAATGTAATGCTGACATGATTTTAAAGAGTTGAAATAAAGCTTCATGGTGCTGGAATTTCCATTTGTCTTCTGAATGTCACGTTAAGCTTGAAATCCGGCAAGTGGTTCAAGTGCCTTCACTCTATGCCGAAACACCAACACAGCCTGGCATTCTTCTGAAGCTGGCGATCTGTTGCTTTCTTTTCAGTTTAGTTTGTTTAATTTGGATACATGAAAATTAAGATCAGAACATAACGAAGTAAAGTCATGGAGATTCATTATACAGTAACCTGTGATATGGAGATCAGAGGTGAACATACACTTCACCGCATCATTGTTTGACCTTTATTAGCTGCTGGGTGAAGACTCTACCACTAGAAGATAATGCAGCAAGATATGAAGGGGCTTTGTTCTTTTCTATGGGGTCAATGGATTGTGCTATCTTTGACTCCTCCACAAATAGCAGGATAGGGAGTGTCAGAGGAAGCATCCTATTGTCGAGTTCTGTAATTAGCGATAATGTACATGTTCCTTCCAGAGATTTAAAATACAGGAGGCCTGATGTGTGGACACCATCATTATGTAAAACCTTTCTAAGATAACACGTAAATTGCTAATTATATTTTTGCAGTGTCACAAAGACCCTTGGTGAATCTGTGCTTCTATCTGAAATCACTAAAGTCTTCTGCTGACTAATGAGCATAGGAAAGCTCTGTGATTTCATTAAAGATGGAACGGGGAGTTGCGAGGAGGTTCCAGGACCTTGAATTGTTAACAAAGGGGAAGTTGTCTGCACCAAGATGTCAATTAGCCACAAGTGATGTGAGTGAGCGCTACCTACAATTAACTATATCATGTCTTTACATTCTTACTTGGTATGATATTAAATGCTCTTCCATTAGAAAAAAGAGCTGCATCACAGGGCTCTGGCAGTCGGAGACTTACAGTAGATGTGATGGTGGCACCAGCGTCATATAAAAAAGACTCAAGCTGCAACTTCCTTCATCCAGCAGTAAAGTGAAGGAATTGGTATTCAATCTTGTGTTTTATCCGAATCACCTTCAACGTTAAGGCACATTTACATCGGCTGAACCATTGTTTGTATGAACACTAATTTCCAACTATCTCCCCTTGTAAACATATTCAGCGATCAAACGATCATTAAGCATTGATCACATCTTTTATGTGGACTTTAAAGTCATCAGTTGTCGGCAACACATCCTCTGGAGCATGCAAATGTAACTAAATGAGTGCTAATCGACTTGCTAGGTCATCGATTGGCACTGGTTACCATCAGATTATCTGCTGATGTAAACTGGCCCTTAGTTTGATTTTCCACTAGAGATGAGCGAATCGATTAGTGTCATTAGCAGGGCTTCTTCACCTGAGGGGGGCTGTCTCCGTCAAGAAGCACCCAGACAAAGCAGAGCCTGGGCCCTTGCTCTGCTAACTGGAGCATTAGTATAGGCAGGAAATTGTCAGAGCAGGGGTAAATATCCGACCCTGTCAATAATGTGGCAGTTGGGTGCTTCTTCTCCTCTGGGGACAGCCGACGTCAGGTAAAGAAGCCCTACTGATGAGATGAATCGATTTGCTCATCTCTATTTCCAACCAAACACTCATCATATTGTAAAGACCACAATGAGATTTTATGGATGGTGCTATCTGCTGCCTCATCTACACATGCATAATATGAACCTACAGAAGAGCCGACATAAAGCCGAAGAGCTCCACTGAGGGCTGAGTGAGGCTCCACCACTGACAATACTTTACTCGCTGTTTCACTGACTGAATTCTTCCATAAAAGATGCTGAATTTGGAGGATTTAATAACAGCAATTTCAATATGTCTCAGGGATGGCGTTTGTCGGTCTTCTTTACCTTTATCTCTAGAATAGAAAATGTTAGTGCGACCAAAATAGATTTGGAGACAGCAGGATAGGCTTTAATGCGGATGGTTACCAAGGTAGTTGAGCAATGCAGATTACAAAGTGCGTCTGCATCCCCAGCTTGATTAACACACAAGTCAAAAGTAATTAAATGTGATCCTTCGCCGTCATCCTTCAACCTAAATGGGGGCTTCAACCCATGTGTGTAGCAGAAGTTATATGTCCATCACATATCTCAGGAAATAGGTGAGGACTTTACGGATTCTGCTATGCTTCTACTACATGACATAAATTTTACTATCACTTTAGATGAAAAACAGTGCCAGGGAAAATGTCCTGAAACTTGACATTTCAGGGCATGGATACAGAAAACAGGACTGAGAAAAATATATACTCAGTCATTGTATGAGATGAAGAGGATGGCCAGTATGGTTACAGCGCTCTTCCCCACTGTATGGGCCCTTCATTGCGACTTCAAGGGTCATAACTATGTGCCAAGTGCAAATGGCTCCAAAGAAAGGGATGAAAATAAGCCCAGGAGAGTGGAGGAAGCTTTGAGCACCGGTGAAATGATTACCAAGGAAAAAATACTGAAAGGGAAAATCCTCCTATGTTCAACCTCTGCTCGCCCAACAAGGCCCCCCAAGCACAAGGATTCCAGGTCTACATCGCTGAGGGGAAATATGAAATAGGGTGTTCAAAGGGACACTTCAAGCAGAGAACACTCAGGGCAGAAAATTGAAGGAACTATAAAAACAAAAAAATCTATAAAAAAGGAAAAATCAGCACTGAAAGGCCAAGGTACTGTATCTGCTTCACCATCCTATAGGTCCTTGGATGACTTATACCTATGAGTTATGACATCATCAAAACCCATAGGTATCCAGCAAACACTTAGCCGGATGCCATAACTACAGAAGCATCAGCCAAGAAATCTATGAATTAGCCAGACAAGGATCCCACTCTCCATATAACGTCTGCTCTACACAGATTACCAAGTCAGAAGCTGCTCAGTGCACACAGGAGGAATGACGTCAGTCACATCTAAAGTCACAGTTAGAAAGCGAGAGAAGATCACAGCTGGGCATATCTACCCAAACACATGATGTGATACTGAGCATCATATAAATGGCCTCCTCCCTCCAATACTCTACCCTGATCATTGTCCCGAGACTTGGGGACGTAAATCTACAAACAGTGAGGAAATAATGTGCAAGTAAATGTTATAGGCCCTGTGATGCACTGGTAATGCATTTTGAGTGAGGAATCTGACAATCTATGACAGATACACTGTAAAGTAAACAGATGCACATTTGTCCATAAACATGAGCTTGGAACGGGATGGCGTTCGGCAGAAAAATTAACATAAACACAGTTAATTATACACAGCTAAAACACTTCAAATGACTGAATCTTACAAAAATATGCAAGGTAGCTGCTGTTATACTGGCTGCTGGTGTCAGGCGCGCGAGTGGGAGAGTTCACGATAAAATGTACTCATGAATTATAGATCATCAAAACAGTTAAACAATCCAAGAACCCAACATCCATCTTAACTCCAATCTTCCACATCATCCATACATAAAAGAAATAAGACTATCGAAAATGGCCAACTCGCAAATCCATATATACAGTATATATATGTATTCTGGTAACCTCCTGTTACACACTGCCAATACCAGATCACAGGGCTTATTCCCTCTAAAATCCAGTAACATGCCGCCACCAGGAGATTATAGGGTTTATGTCCTCCTGTATCGTGCCCCCACCACCAGATGACAGGGTTTATTCCTCCTAACCTCCAGCTACATGCCACCACCTGAAGATTACAGGGTTTTTATCCTCGTGTAATATGCCCTCATTAGCAGATCATAGAGTTCATTCCCCCTAAAATCCAGTAACATACCTCTACCAGATTACAGGGTTTATATTTTTCTGTAACAGGCCCCCACCACCAGATCTCAGGGATTGTTCCTTCTAACCGCCAATAACTTGTTGGCATCAGGAGATTACAGAGTTTATGTCCTCCTGTAACATGACAGCCATCTGAGCAACTTCTAACTTCCCCCTTCTCTTGTACAGTCTGTCACTAAGCTAGCCATGTTCATTGTTTTTGTATTATGTATGAATATACATAATAATATATATACACAGCACCCTGGAATTAAAAGAGATTATCCAGGCTTTTTTTAAATCTTGCCCCTGTGGATGTATATAATATGGCTGCCTGACATGTGCATGCACAACTCGCGTACATTGTGGGTAGTAACCAGACTAGAATCACATGCTGAATGTACGGCACGTGATACCAGAAGTGCTGGCAGGGGTGCGCATCGCAGCCCCGGTAAGACAATGATCATGATTATCTATACATACATCATATTACACATTCACGGGGTCGACAGAAGATCACAATGTTTATACTCCCACCTAACCTTGTGACAAATACCACCACTCCACCTCCTGTCCACATGACACCACCAGCAGATCACCCTCTTTTGCTATTACCTCCTATCCTTTACCAAGACCTTCAGAGTATCTAAGTGCCATCATCTACAGAGCCTGTCATTTCTGAGTACCTACTGACTTTTCTGCACCGCTGTTTCATGGCAGGATGCTACACCCTTATTATAAATGATATTGTCTTCTACGGATCCAGTGTATTTGAATGAACCCTGAGTAGCACCTGCCCCAGTCTCACATTTAGAAGAGCAGGTCCTCTTCTGAGGATTCTCTGTGGAGAGTGCGGAGACGCTGAACGCAGAGCAAACAATGTTTGTTTATCACTAATGATATTTGCATAATTAATCTGTCAACATTACGATACATAAATATTCATTGTGGATTCCTGACGTCCTGCTGTTACACGAGTGGAGAGCGCAGCCCCCCAGTGCAGCAGCCTTTTACTATCATTCTTGAAGTCATGACATGATCAGCACCGCAGTACAACCTGCCAACGCCAAAGGATTCAATAAAACCTACTGTGATACACGGCAAGGACGCAGCAGCTTTAGTGACAGGAAAGCAAATGAAACAAGAATAGAAAAAATATATATTCAGCTTGTGGCATGGGGTACCTCACATCCATCATTTGGGGTGCAAGGATTACCTTAATCCTCAGGACGCAAATACAGTTGAATTCAAATGGCCGGGTAGGGAGCTATTAGCTTCTTGCTCCGCCATTCATTTTAATAAAATACAGACCTGCTTGCTATGAGATACCGAGATGTCACTGCATCACCTCCAGCCGTGCAGGGATCCAATCCCAGTCTCTCATAGACTAAAGGCTTGAAAATACTGAGCAACATTGTTTGTCATAGGAATGGGGGTTGCGGAGTATTAATTAGTCTTATTTACTGTATTTCCTGCACCATAACTCAAAAGTGGGGGGGAAATGGCAGTGTGTCTTAAAAAGCAAATACTAGTGAGTGCTTAGATTATGGAAGCGCTCACTTGTACACAGTAGAACCAGGGGCAGTGAATACAGTGCACTTGGATCTGGCTGTACTCACCTCTCTCTTGTCTTCTTCTGCCGGGACTGTGCTGTGACCCGAAAGTGCGCAGTATGACCTGACGCTGTGCAAAGTCAGGTCACCGCACAGCTGGATCTGAAAGTGGTAGCATGGTCCAGAGTAAGAGAGGTAAGTTATTTTATTTCATGTCTCATCTGGGGTTCTGATGAGGAAAGGAGGTCTGATGAGCAATGGGGGTTTGATTTGGGGTTCAAATCATTACTTAATAGGAGTGCACTACGAAGGCACCATTATTGACTGGCAGGGCAGTAAGTGCACCAATACTGAATGTAAGGGTACTAACTGCAGACTATTAGAGATTGGAGCACTATTACTGTGTGGAGGGCACAAAGTTGGTGAAGAGGCACTATTACTGTGATGGGAACCTGCAAGGGGGGGGGGGCACAGGGAGCAGTGCTGCTGAATGGGGGCATTATTACTGTGTGAGACACAAAGAGGCCACTATTGCTGTGTGGTGCTTTAACCTCTTCCAGACATGTGACGTACTATTACGTCACATGTCGGGTCTTTAAAGATGGCACCCGCTTCCGGTTATGCTCTGACTCCCCCAGTGCCGTGATCAGAGGAGCCGGAGATTGTGCGTTGCAGCCCCTGTCATAGTCAATGACATGAGGCTGCTGCACAGTCCTTACTATGGAGCCCTTGCCTGTAATAGGGCTCCATAGGAAAGTAGTAAAATCATCATAGACTCCAATGCAAGTGCATTGAAGTCTATGATAACACATGATTGATTGGTATAGTTCCTAATGGGAAGTATAAAAAGTGTAAAAAATATATATATATATATTTTACAAATAGAAGAAATATAAAAGTTCAAAATCACCCCCCTTTCCACAAAATGAGAATATTTTTTTTTAAAACATTAAAAATACACATCATGGGTATCACCAAGTGAGTAAAGGGTCAAAATGGCCGATTTTCAATTTTTTGGGTTGCTTTTTCACCCACAGAAAATTTAATAAAAAGTGATCAAAAAGCCGTATATGCCCCAGAATGGTATCAATAAAAAGTACAGATCACCTGGCAAAAAATGAGCCCTCATACAGCTCTGCACACATAACTACAAAAAAGTTATAGGGATCAGAATATGACAGCAAAAACGCAAGGAAAAGTATACATATGTGGTATTGCCGGATTCATACTGAGCTGGAGAATGAAGATCACAAGTCAGTTTTACCGCATAATGAACGCCGTAAGAAAAAAAAACTGTAAAACTGTGGCAAAATAGTTTTTTTTTTCCAATTCCACCACCTTTGGACTTTTTCACACTTCGCCCTACAGTCTATGCAATATTAAATGGTGGCGTTGGAAAGTACAACTTGGAAAAATAAAAAAGTTATGGCTCTGGGAAGGCGGGGAGCTAAAAACTAAAACGCTAATTCTACCCCTCCGGGGTAGAAAGGGTTGATAGTATATGACGCACTAATTGGGTCAGCAAACTCTGTAGAGAGGAGTAATAGCCAGAAGAAGTGGTCATGACAGTCTAGGGCAAGTAGAGAAAAAAAGGGAAAGATGTCACCTGTGTACTGGAAACAACTGTGCTGTATTCACAGCATGATTATAAAGAGAGTCTGTGTAGTGCTAGCCTGGGACCACTGTATGGTGACATTATTGGTTACACTGGTATTTGTGGTAGTTACTGTATATGTGGTCTTGGTGTGATGTATTTATCTGTTCCTTGTATAGTGGTAAAGTCTGGCATGCATATAACTGAATTATTCACAAATATGCTGTTATATAATGTATACATTAAAGAAGACCTTTCACCGGTCCTGACATTACAGTATAAGTACCTGGCAGTGTAGGGCATGTTGAGGAGATGTCCTTGTGCATTTTTTTACCTATGGGCTGCTCCGTTCCCCCCGTTCTGGTTTCCTGCCCTGTATGCTAATCCATACCATTGGTACAGGGAGGAGGAAATGGCTGTGTTTCTAAGGGGGCATCTCCTTCTCCCTGGCTGTGAGCTGTCCAATCACAGCGGACGGCATAACAGCCAGGGAGAAGGTGAACACGGCCACCACAGAGGCTGGCGCATTTTCTTATAGTGTGCAAGCACAGCCACCGCTGCTGGATTGCGGGGTGGTCGTAACCCCTGGAATCGAGCAAAGTATAATGTAGTGGAAAAAAGGATCCAGCCAGCAAAGGAAGCAATATCGACAATCACAATACATTAGTTAGTGCCTTGTATTAACTTTCTCTACATGATAAATGCCACTTGCTGAAATGAGACATCACCTTTAAGCATGTTGGTGGATCAATCATGGTTTGAGGAAGTGTTGCAAATGATTTGTGGTCAGAGCTAATGTCTAGGTACATTTTCCAGGCTTTACACTGCTAATTATCATTACAAAGTAATATCCAGCGGCACTATACTGAGGCAGTGTACCCTATCATGTTTTCTAAAAGTTGCTTTACACAGCAGCTATGCAGTCCTTATTAGATTTGCTTTCGGGCTTGTGCCCCATTCTTTTTAGATCCTAGCAAATGTCCATTGTCATGTGGCTGAAATCCAAGAGGAAACCAAGCAGAAGTTTAGTTTGTAACTGCCATTATGTAGATGTTCTTCCTGTCATTCAGTAGTGCTCTCCTCTGTATAATCCATGGCAGGCAGAAAGACGGAACAGACTAAATATACTTGTGTGCGCCGGGCTGGATGACTACAGACCGCTCTCCATAAATATAAACTGTAGGCAATTTTTCAAAATAAGCTGCATGTGTACACATGAGGAATATCACTACCTCTAGCTATTATATGAGTTGTATCTGGCATTTTTCAGCCGTCTTTCCTTGTGCAATCTGTTTGTAATTGCTATTTTTGAGCAGGTGGGCAGAGACTAGCTGTTTTTATGTCTGCTCGTACACAGGATATAAAGAAACAAGAAAATCTGCTTGCTCACTCTCTGTAGCTCCCCTTCAGAAGAGCAGTAATGGAGGACAGTATGCAGCAGCTTAAATGTGAATCCAGCAGTTAACTAAAGCAGTACATTAATGACAAACAAGCAGCAGTCTCTCTACCTGTGCCTGTCTGCAGCATCTCCTCCCCCTCCATAAACTTCTATGCAATCTGATACAGTGGCATGCAAAAGTTTGGGCGCCCCTGCTTAAAATGACTGTTACTGTGAACAGTTAAGCGAGTTGAAGATTAAATCTCCAAAAGGCATAATATTAAGGCCTCGTGCACACGACATATGTATTTTGCAGTCCGCAAAAAACGGATCCGCAAAAACGGAACGGAACAGCTGGCCCATAACAGAACAGTACTATCCTTGTCTGTTATGCGGGCAATAATACGACATGTTCTATTTTTTTGCGTAACGGAAATATGGACATACGGAAATGAAATGCACATGGAGTAACTTCCGTTTTTTTTTGCGGACCCATTGAAATGGATGGTTCCGTATAAGGTCCACAAAAAAAAATGGAACGGACACGGAAAGAAAATACATTCGTGTGCATGACGCCTAAAGATGAAGTACACATTCTAAGCAATATCAGTGTATTATTTTGGTTTTATACAATTTTAGAGTGTAAAAACGAATGGAGTATCTTGCAAAGTATAAAAACCTAAGGAGATTTGATTTCTCAGATGACTTTGACTGAGGTCTAAGACCTTAAATAGCCTTTTAGGGTTAAGGCTTCTACTTAAACATTGTTAGGAAAGGCCAGGTGATGCAAATTTCACAGCGTTATAAATACCAAGACTCCCCTAACCGCGTCCCAAAAGACAGCACCCATGGCTTCTTCTAAGCAGCTACCTAACACTCTGAACATGAAAATGAGTGAGGCCCACAAAGTAGGAGAAGGCTATAAGAAGATAGAAAAGTGTTTTCAGGTTGCCATCGCTTCAGTTCGAAATATAATTAAGAAATGGCAGTTAACAGGAACAGCAGTGGAGGTCAAAAGAAGGTCTGGAAGACCAAGAAAAATTTCAGAGACAGCTGCTTGTGCGATTGCTAGAAAGGCAAATCAGAACCCCCACTTGACTGCAAAATACCTTCAGGAAGATTTAGCAGACTCTGGAGTTCTGGGACATTGTTCTACTTCTCAGAGACACCAGGACAAATATGGCAATTCATGGAAGAGTCTCCGGAGGAAAACCTCTTCTGCGTCCTCACCACAAAATTCAACATCAGATGTTTGCAAAAGAACATCTAAATAAGCTTGATGCATAGAACTCTTTGGCCACAATGAGCAAAGGTTTGTTTGAAGAAAAAAGGGCTCAGAATTAGTGTTGAGCGAACTTGTGTTTTAAGATCGGCGTCTAAAGTTCGGGTTATCGAAGAATCGCGTTATGGATTCTAAATTCCGTTATGGTCCGGATTGCTTCTACAAATGGATAATGATCCTAAACATACCTCAAAATCCAAAATAGAGTACCTCAAGGCGCAAGCTGAAGGTTTTACCATGGTCCTCACAGTCCCCTGATCTGAACATCATTGAAAATCTGTGGATAGACCTCAAAACAGCAGTGCATGCAAAACAGCCAAGGAATCTCACAGAACTTGCAAGACTCTTGCAAGGAAGAATGGATAAAAATCCCTGAAACAAGAAATGAAAAATTCTTGGCTGGCTACAAAAAGCATTTACCAGCTGTGATACTTGCCAAAGGCGGTGCTACTAGGTACTAACCATGCAGGGTGCCCAAAGTTTTGCTTTGGTCCCTTTTCCTTTTTGTTATCTTAAAAACTGTAAAAGAATAAAATAAAAAATTGTTTTCGCTTAAAATACAAAAGGAATTCGTCATCTTTAACTTTATGCCTTTTGGAGATCATTTCATCCTCAACTTGCTTAACTGTTCACAGTAACAGTAATTTTGACCACGGGGTGCCCAAACTTTTGCATGCCAATGTACTTCGGTCGTCTTCACTGACCAGAGCAGTGAATTGAGAGTTTGTAAAGAGGAGGGGAAGCAGGAGAGCAGCCTGAAGAGGATACAGACACATTTTTCTCTGATAAGACATATTACAAAGTTTCTTATATCACCTGTACTATTCATTAGAGATGAGCGAATTTCAGGTTATGAAATTCGTTCATGCTTTTTTTTACTGTTAAAAGGTGAATTGCGTTACCACGGACCATAACGCAATTCTATGACGGAATGCATAACGGAATGTCTTTAGAGGCATTCAGTTATTCATTCTGTCATAATAGAAGTCTATGGGCTGCAGAACAGATCCGTCCCGTTTCCGTTATGCATTCCGTCATAGAATTGCGTTATGGTCCGTGGTAACGGAATCCATAACGCAATTCACCTTTTACCAATAAACGAAGCGTGAACGAATTTCAAAATATGAACTTTGCTCATCTCTACTATTCATTTATGGGGAAAAATTAAACAACCAAACTTTAAAAATGCCTGAATAGTTAAAACATTTTCTCACATTATGGGAGAAACTGCAGCTTAGGAACAGAAACTTTTCTTTCAGTAAGTGAAAATCTGTGCAGACAAAAAGAGCATTACAGAGTACATGGAAGGACTGTCCTTCAAGAAGGAGACTATACAAGTGCAAGTACATATTGCCAGCTCTAATAATTGGCATATGAGCTGTCCACTCATTCAGCACAAAGCTTCAGTGAAGCTAATTTATCCCTGAAATAAAAGCATCAATAAAATAAAAAGATTACATAGAAAGGATAAGAAGAGGGACAAAAGTTCTGCATAACACCAGACTTCAAAACAATGTTCCAACAGGTAGAATACGTGGCTTTAAAGAGGACCTCTCCTGACATGCCTGTTTTAATAGCTTAAAGGGATTCTGTCATCAGAAATGAGCCCTATAAGCTAAACATATGGCGATGTCCCTTGTAAAACACAGAATCCTAAAGTGAGTTTATCAAATGCCCCTGTGGCTCTGTATTCCTAAAAAAGCAGTTTATATCACCTGTCAATCACTTAAAAATGTGTCCAAGGGGACGTCTCATGGTGAAAGGTGCCCAGCTGCAGCCATGTTGTTTAGGTGCCCAGCGCCGCCTTCTCAGCTGAAATCGCCGCCCTCCCTTTCATGCGATCCGCCTACCTCACGTCATCACTGCCTCTCTAACCACCGCTCGATTCATCCAGATCCCGCGCGTGCGCACTAGGTATATCCTGATGCGCCCGTGCGGACTACTGGCAGCGGCCTCGTATAGCTAAGTGCGCATGCGCCGGCCGGCGCACTTCGCTCGAACCTCCACTGACTGCCCATCCCAGCCATCCAACCTCCTACAGCCTGGTTCAAAGCTCGCGGGATCTGGATGAAGCGAGCGGTGGTTAGAGAGGCAGTGATGACGTGAGGTAGGCGGATCGCATGAAAGGGAGGGCGGCGATTTCAGCTGAGAAGGCGGCGCTGGGCACCTAAACGACATGGCTGCAGCTGGGCACCTTTCACCATGAGACGTCCCCTTGGACACATTTTTAAGTGATTGACAGGTGATATAAACCGCTTTTTTAGGAATATAGAGCCACAGGGGCATTTGATAAACTCACTTTAGGATTCTGTGTTTTACAAGGGACATCGCCATATGTTTAGCTTATAGGGCTCATTTCTGATGACAGAATCCCTTTAATGTAATAAGAATTCTGGAACATCTATTCTTATGTCTCTATGTTGTGCCATTCCATTATTATTCCTACTAGAAGCTATGATTTAATTACTAGCAGGCTGCAGTAAGGTTACAAAGGGGGAGGTAACAAGTTGGGGGGTGTACCTGCACAGTCTGAAAATGGCAGCACTGATTGGATAGAGTCAGACTCTGCAGGTACACCCCCTCCCCTCTGTACCCTTACTGAAGGCTTATAGTAATTCATTCATAACTTCTAGTAGAAATAATAAAGGAATGGTACAACATAAAGCCATAAGAACAGATACTCCAGAGCTGTTAGTACGTGGGGAATGTATGAAGCTATTAAAACAGACATGTTAGGAGAGGTGAAAGGTCCTCTTTAAGTCAATGCACATAAATTAGCATTAATAAGCATTAGTAAGAGTTTAATAACGTGTCAAAAGAACTGAGCGGGGTATTCTAATTTAAGATGGCTGCTGGGTAAAAAGTACTCGCCTTCTGACAAAAAAAAGACATGGGAGTCCATAGAAAGTGGAAATCTCCATTATTTCTAATTTATTCAAATGTAAATTAAAGTTGTTATAAAACAAAAAGGTACCGTATTTTCTGAGGAATGAAAATCTAGAGTCAGGCCTAGTTCACACCTCAGTGATGTGGTCAGTGATTTCCATCAGTGATTGTGAACCAAAACCAGGTGGGGGTTAAAAACACAGAACAAGTACAGATCTTTCCATTACACCTCATCTCTGAGTAACCTCTACTCCTGGATTTGTCTCATAATCAGACCCCATTCACATGACCATATTTTTGGTCCACATCCGGTCTGCATTTTTTGCGGAATGGATGCGGACCCATTAATTTCAATGGGTCTTCCAAAAATTGCGGACAACACTCCGTGTGCTGTCCGCATCCATATGTCTGTAGTCCCGCAAAATTGATAGAACATGTCCCATTCTTGTCTAAGAATAGACATTGTTACAGCGGATCCTCAAAAAAAAAATGATGCATCACTTTTACAAACCGCAACATACCTACTGTTGTGTGAATGCACCCTCAAAGATGCAAATCACTGATAAAGTTACTGAAGTGTGAATTAGACCTCAGCATGCAGCTAGGGCTTCCATCACCCCACACCCACTATGTTTCTTCCTGAAAGACCCCTGTGGAAACTAAGCCTTCCCCCAAGGAGGAGAACACCGGCTACACTGCAGCGTGCAGGCCCCCGGAAAGCACTGCATCTCCCCTGCATCCTGTCATCCCCTGGAAGGCACTGGAGCCCCAGCAGGGAAGAAGTTACAGTTGACCGAGGTGGATGAGAGAAAACAATTGTGCTGGAAACTCGCTTTTCGTTTTTCTTTTATCTGAAATGCCCATTCATTCTCATAATACTGTGTGATTGCATATGAGGGTAATTGAGCAAATGACACCAATTATACAGTGTGCCAAAAAAAATATAAAAAATACAGTACTGGGAAATGAACGTCACAGCAGAGCGCACCCTTTCCCTGCTGGAGCGGGTACTACTGTACACACAGCTGCTGGGAACACAACTTGTGTCACAGTACAGCGCCCTGAGGGTTTCATTCAACCTAGTGACAACATACATGACAGTCCACTCAACTCCAGATGTGGGCAGCCTACGCTCAGTGCTCTATGGAGATCCTGGAATGATCATGCAGAAGGCTTCTCTATAGCTTACATTACATACACCTTGCTGTCTTCAGCCAAGTATAGGTCAAGTCTGGAACTCAAGAGTATCCAAAATGCATCAAGTACGATCCCTGTCTCAATTAGATGTTTATATACACTGATCAGCCATAACCTTAAAACCACTTGCCTATCATTGTGTACCCCCCTCCGCTGCCAAAACAGCTCTGACCCACTGAGACATAAAATCCACAAGGCCACTTAAAGAGGACCTTTCATCGGTCCAAACATTGTAAGATAACTATCAGGATGTGTAGAGTGACACCCTGAGATCTCACTGCACTTACTATTATACCCGGGGCACCGCTTGGTAACACTGGGAGTTTTTTTTTTCTCCCAGGCTGTGAGCTCTGCGCTACGATTGGACAGCGCTACAGCCTGGGAGAAGGAACGCCCAGGGAGAAACAGGGCAGACTCCTCCCAGTATAACCAAGTCAGCGAAAATACCGGGGGACATAGCGGGAGAACAGAATAATAGTAAGTGCAGTGAGATCCCGGGGCGCCACTCTACACAGCCTGATAGTTATCTTACAATGTTTGGACCGATGAAAGGTCCTCTTTAAGGAGTCCTGTTGTATTTGGCACCTAGCAGAGCCTTTAAAGAGGACCTATCACTTCTCCTGACAAGCCTGTTTAGTAACTCATTGCATTCCCCATGAAATAACAATTCTGAAGCATCTTTTCCTATCACTCTATGTTGTGCCATTCCTCTGTTATTCCTACTAGAAATTTATGAATGAATTGCCAACTGGCAGCACTGAATAGTGGGTCAGCATAGGAACAGACCTGTGTGTAGAAAACTGCAATGCAATGTGTGCTCTGACACCTATCATAACCAGCATTAAAGGGCTTGTCCCACTTCAGCAGGTGGCATTTATCATGCAGAGAAAGTTTATACGAGTCACTTACTAATGTATTGTGATTGTCCATATTACCTCCTTTGCTGGCTGGATTCATTTTACCATCACATTATACACTGGTCGTTTCCAGTAGTTACGGCTGCGGCGCAGATAGGAGGTGGCCGGGACGGGAGCTGTGCCTAAGCGCACTCACACGATCCCAGCTACCAGAGAGGCAGGAGCTTTTTCCTATAGTGTGTAAGCACGGCCACCGATGCTGGATTGCAGGCTGGTCGTAAGCCCTTGATACGAACAGTATAGAATGTGACGGAAAAATGAGTCAAGCCCTTTAACCTGGTTAGAAGTCTGTGGTACAGTAACTCTCCTGCGGGACTGGATCACTCCCCACATGCATCAATCAGTCTTGGTTGCCCATTCACCAATTGTCCTCCCGTGGACTACTTTTGGTAAGAACTAACCGTGTGTACCAGGAACACCCCAGACAGTGTTGTATCTAAAGTTAAAAAAAAAATAGTGCAGTCACCTGCTCTGAGGCTCTGTTCTACGCTCCTTTTGGTCTCTGGTGTGTTAACTTCTGGACAGGGTCATTTGTGTCGCTGCAGCCATTCACTGGCCTCAGCGGTGAGACCTCCAAGGGGAATGCGACCCAGAAGTGAAGTTCCATTTGGGGACATGTCACTGCAAAGGCCAGAGAATAGCTGTAGCCACACCTGTGACCCCGTCCGGAAGTTTACATGCCAGGGACCGTAAGAAGTATGGGACAGAACCTCAGCCCTAGAACGGAGCAGCGGAGAGCAGGTGAGTACATTTTTTACTGTAAGTACAACACTGTCTGGGGACTAACTAAAATACAGTTTGGGGCTGCAATACCTTTTTAATGTTATGGCTGATTGGTGTATATGAAATTTGGCATACAAGGTATTGAGCCGCTGGAAAAAAACAAACATCAGACACATATGAATAGGGGACTTGTCTGTGGGGAGGGACAGAGGATGACTGTACACTCACTGGTATTAACCCCTTAAGTAGCGGGCCTTTTTTATTTTATCCTCCCCATGTTCCAATAGCCATAACTTTTTTTTAATTTTCCATTTCTATAGCCATATGAGGGCTTCTTTTTTGCGTGATAAGTTGTATTTTTTAAGGGCACCTTTTAATTAACCATGTCTGTTACTGAAAAACAGGGGAAAAAAATTGGGGGTTAAATAGAATAGAAAACACAAATAGTGCAGCAGCACAGTCAGATGAGATGTACCGGGTGCAAATCCCCACAGAGGTCGGCTTTCCTCCACGTAGTATATCAGATGAATGAAGAGGCAGCACTTTCGGTATAGCGTAAACGGGTGAGGACCCCAAATTTATTAAAGCGACGTTTCGGCCTACTCAATGAGGCCTTTCTCAAGCTACATAACAGTGCAAATAACAAGGTATATATACCCACAATCCAATACAACTCAATTACAGAATGTGGTAGGGCGTATCTTTAGTCTGGTCACATGATCATTAACCATATCTTCACATGACAAACGTGCATAGTAAACATTCTCATATAAAAAAACATCAAAATTGCATAAGTGATCATAATAGTGTCAGGATGCTTCATAAGGTAACAATTGCTGTGCCTCCATTACATTAAGTGGGAAATTTCTATCCATTCCATACATAATTATACATAGCAACCACTGTGCGTAAAGTGACAAGTGCATAAAGAGTTAAAATCACAGTCGCTTATACAGCTGTACCCTATCAAAAGTTAAAAACATCAGGACGGAGCTCACCACACTTAGACTCTTGAAGCACGCCGGCATTGGCGTCTCCTCGTCAGCGGTGCGCCCGCGCCGAGTCCTGACGTCACTGGCCACGCCCCCGACACCACCGCGCTCACACGTGACCGCCCCATGGACCGCAGCGTCATCCATTGGAACGCATCGCAAGGGAGACGGCTGTGAGGGGAGGGAGGCCAGAACATGTGACTCAGCGTCACGCGCACCGCACACGGGGGTGTGTACAAGTAACCATGGTGATGTAAACATAAAGGGGAAGTGCGGACATACGCTCTGATTCCAGAATGCATAACTCTGCACACAATCCAAATATCAATATGCCATGAGGTGCATAAAACCATCCAGAGGGGGGTATAATTGTGCAACAGTTGCACGCAAAAAATGCTTGCTTGGTCAACAATAATCATCACAACACTACCTTATGTGTATGTGATATCACCTCCCAACTGTCTACACCCATGGCATGATGTATGTGTGTCACCACCGGCCCACAACGGTGCAGCAGGTGAAGTGACACACACCATCCATACTCTAAAAACCTTACACAGGCAATTTTAGCAAAGTGTGCATCACGCTATCAATCCGGGCCATCAGTCGCAGTCCTGCAGATCTCCACACTATGGTCACACTAATGTTCAAGTGTTCAAGTTCTATAGGCGGCTCAATCCAGTACATAGACAAAAAGGCTCATCAAGTTCATCCAAAGTCATCTAGAATAAGAAAATACATATCATTATACGTTGTTGGTTTTGTCAAAAACATTAACACTGTTAGGTGTCTCATACACCACACCGGGTGGTCGAGGACCCCCCTGCCTGCGAGCACTATACACTTCTATCATCCACATAGCTCCCATCTACATTCAGCATTGAGACCATCAGGCTTCAATGTCTGTAACTTATGTATCCACATAATCTCACGTTGTTTAAGTAATCTCTCCCTGTTCCCTCCCCGTTTGAGTGGGGGAATGTGATCTATTACCCTAAACCTAAGATCTTTCTCTCTGTGCCCAGCCTCAACAAAGTGCTTTGGCACAGGGAGATCTCTCCTTTTTTGACGAATCGAATACCTGTGATAGTTCATTCTAGTCTTGACCTCACAAATAGTCTCCCCCACATATAGGAGGTTGCAGGGACAAGACAACAGATAGATCACAAATGAACTATCACAGGTTAAATGATGTCGTATTTCGAATTGCGTCTTCAGTGTCGGGTGTATAAATTTCTCACCTTTTAGCATGTAACTGCAATTCACGCAGCCTAAACACGGATAGCATCCGTATTTCCTACGACCAATATAGGTCTGGACTTGGGCCTTATTTCCAGCCACCTCAGCCTTAACTAACTTATCCCTCAAATTGGGAGCTCGCCTGTAAGACATCAGGGGGGGTACAGGAAATTCCTTGACCTTTCTGAAATTGCTGTATAGAATAGGCCAGTGTTTTTTGATGACATCTGCTACCTGGTAGCTCCCCTCGGTGAATGTGGAAATAAACGGTACCCTCATCTGTTTGTTGGTGTCGTCCCTCCGGGTCCTAGACTCCAGCTCATTCAATTGCCTATGAACCAACCTTCTTGGGTAGCCCCTGTCAACAAACTTATCAGCCATCTGTGTTAGTCTCATGTCACATAAGTTAGGATCTTTAACTATCCGTTGCACACGGAGAAATTGACTCCGTGGCAAGGTTTTGACCATGGACCGTGGATGACAGCTCTCAAATTTTAGAAGCCTATTACAGTCCGTTGGCTTGGTGAACAAATCAGTCACCAATCCAGTGTTCTGCTTAATCACCATGGTATCCAAAAATTGGACCTGCTCGGTGGAGTGCGTAAGAGTAAACTGTATATCCGAATCCATAGTATTCAGAAACAAATGAAAGTCGGCCAACTCACTTTCAGTGCCGTCCCAGATGACAAAGACATCGTCTATGTATCTCCACCACCCCCGCACTAGGCTGAAGTGGTGGGACACATAGACGTGCTCAGCCTCCAGGCCCGACATGAAAATGTTGGCGTAAGTCGGCGCCATATTCGAACCCATTGCGGTTCCCCGCTGTTGCAGATAGTAGCCATCTTGAAAAGCAAAATAGTTGTACCTTAAGACTACACCGAGCAGGTCCAATATGAACTCCCTAGCTTCATCTGTATATTGAGTGGAAATCAGGCATTTCCTAACTGCCTCCACACCCCTATCATGATTGATAGAGGTGTAGAGGCTCACCACATCAAAAGAGACTAGCCGAGTCCCAGCCGTCATTTGTACGTCAGCAATTTTATTCAGGAAGTCACCTGTATCACGTATATATGATCTGGCTCCCACAGCGAACCCTCTCAATACCTTATCCAAGAAGATAGCTATATTGGAGAACACAGATTCCCTCCCGGAGACAATCGGCCTCCCCGGCGGGTTTTGTAAACTCTTGTGAATTTTAGGTAACACATATATCAATGGTGTTTTGGGATGTGTTATCAATAGATACTTGTATAGTGCTTCATCGATCAAACCTCCTGCTTTTGCTCTATCAAGTATACCAGTGATAACCTTGATCACATCAAATTTAGGGTCATGGTTCAGCTGTCTATACACCAGGCCGTCTCCCAGCTGTCTCTGTATCTCTGAGATGTACCATTGGGTGTCCATCACAACAACGGCTCCCCCCTTGTCGGCCGGTTTGACCGTGAGGGAGCCGTTGTTGCAAAGTTCACCCAATGCACGTATCTCGGCTGACTTCATATTAGGATGTTTAAGCCCTCCTTCCGTTATAGAGCTTTTTAACAGTTCGACATCGGCCCTCACAACATTGATATATGTGTCTATGGCTGGACATTTAACCTGCGGTGTGAAGTCACTCTTGGAGTGTAAACCCACACTCTGAAGGGAGAGTTCACAAACCTGCTCAGCGTCACCACCTCTCATATGCTGGTCACTATCAGAAAACCACACTTTTAATTTGATGCTTCTAAAAAACTTTTGCAAATCTATTTCAAGTTGATACCAATCAATTCCCACTGCAGGGCAAAAGGTTAACCCCTTGGATAGAAGCTCGGTTTGTGCATCAGTCAATTTGTGGGAAGATATATTTACCACTATGGATTTCTTTTCCTTATTGGCCGATTCCTCACGCTTCGTTGTTCTTTTTCGCCATTTAAATTGTCGCTGTCCACCACGTCTGGTCCTTTTGGATCCGTAGCAGGGCCTAAAAAATCATCATTATGCCGCTGCGCAGGTGTGACTCCATCTTCATTGGCAGATGCCATTTTCCTCTTAGGATTGACGTAATTTCTCTTATTCACATTGGGGTTACCATAAAACGGTGGTCGCCTTTGGCCTCTTGATTCCTGCCAGGTGTACACATTACCCCTCCGGTAATCATCTTCATCACGCAACCATTTGCGCCGCTTAATAGCCTCTTGTTCTTTCCTGAATTTCTCCAGATAAGCAGAGCAGTTAGTTAAATAAACATCAAAGTCCTGTGTAGGGAGGGCTTCTTTAAGCTTGTGAGCAGCTTTATCAAGGTGTTCCCGTACACTGCCCAATTCATGTTGCAAGAATTCCAAATTCAGTAATATCACATCCAGGGCAAATTTATTTGAAATCTGTGTAAACTTTTGTGCAAACTTGCTGTCAGCTGGAAATAGACTAGGCTTCAGTTGGGAGCGCATACCCCTTGGTATTCTATGCGACTTATAATATTCCGCTAGGGTAGCTAGATGTAGCTCCATTGAAGCCAGCCTTTTACCATCAGCCTCATAGCCTTTCTTCAGCTCAGTAACAGATGGGGTGGATAAAAACGTGCAGTCACTCACCAAGTCATGGAGGATCCTCTCCTCATCCTGTCTGGTGTAGGAAAACACATCAAGCGGGTCCCTCTCAGGTGGTTCAAGAATTATAGACAGAATTCAGTGCTCAGCTGCTAAGTCCTTATATAGAAAACACAAATAGTGCAGCAGCACAGTCAGATGAGATGTACCGGGTGCAAATCCCCACAGAGGTCGGCTTTCCTCCACGTAGTATATCAGATGAATGAAGAGGCAGCACTTTCGGTATAGCGTAAACGGGTGAGGACCCCAAATTTATTAAAGCGACGTTTCGGCCTACTCAATGAGGCCTTTCTCAAGCTACATAACAGTGCAAATAACAAGGTATATATACCCACAATCCAATACAACTCAATTACAGAATGTGGTAGGGCGTATCTTTAGTCTGGTCACATGATCATTAACCATATCTTCACATGACAAACGTGCATAGTAAACATTCTCATATAAAAAAACATCAAAATTGCATAAGTGATCATAATAGTGTCAGGATGCTTCATAAGGTAACAATTGCTGTGCCTCCATTACATTAAGTGGGAAATTTCTATCCATTCCATACATAATTATACATAGCAACCACTGTGCGTAAAGTGACAAGTGCATAAAGAGTTAAAATCACAGTCGCTTATACAGCTGTACCCTATCAAAAGTTAAAAACATCAGGACGGAGCTCACCACACTTAGACTCTTGAAGCACGCCGGCATTGGCGTCTCCTCGTCAGCGGTGCGCCCGCGCCGAGTCCGACGTCACTGGCCACGCCCCCGACACCACCGCGCTCACACGTGACCGCCCCATGGACCGCAGCGTCATCCATTGGAACGCATCGCAAGGGAGACGGCTGTGAGGGGAGGGAGGCCAGAACATGTGACTCAGCGTCACGCGCACCGCACACGGGGGTGTGTACAAGTAACCATGGTGATGTAAACATAAAGGGGAAGTGCGGACATACGCTCTGATTCCAGAATGCATAACTCTGCACACAATCCAAATATCAATATGCCATGAGGTGCATAAAACCATCCAGAGGGGGGAATAAAATACCAAAATTCCGCCAAGGTTTTGGAGGATTTTACATTACAGCTTACATTGTGGTCTAAAAATTACGTCCTTATTATGCAAATGGTGTGGTTTTAATTTTTTTCTGTTAGAGCATTCACTGCACAGGAATAAAAAAAATAATATTTTAATAGTTCAGACATTTTTGGATGTGGCAATACTTTATTGTTAATATATTTTTATATATGTCAAATTGGGAAAGGGGGGTCATTTAAATATTTAATACTTTTTTTTTTTTTGCTTTCACAGCAATGATATTTACCCGCCTTTGGAGGCTAGAACCTAGTATCTATTAGGGATGAATAGGTTTTTCACACGCTCTCTACTGAGCTGTGCTTCGTGCACAGCTTAGAAGGGTGCTTACCATGGCAGGCCTGGTAAACTTCAGAAGCGTCCAGGCTAGCATGGTAACTGATTGGAGCCCCGCAATTTTACAGCGGGAGCTCCGATCGGAAGGAAAGAGGGAACCACATCCCTCTGCCTTGCCTTACAAATGCCAAGATCAGTGTTGATCGCTGCATCTGAGAGTTTAAATGACCGAGTTTGGCGTGATCGCCATTCCCCATCATTGTGGCTTGGTGTCTGCTGTATGATACAGCCGGCAGTCATCTGTGAAGCGGGCCCACCGCAGAAGTCCGCTCCATACAAGCCCTCAACCACTGTGAAGTACTGGGACTTCACAGTGGTTGAAGGGGTTAATCATTTGTTTTCATCAGACATTACAAAGAAAATATATATAAAGTCCAAAAAGTCATTAAGTGGACAAGAGCACTTACGGCCAGTCAGACAGAGAACTCAGGAAGATGTATGGGAGACACAGTTCCAACTTTCATAATGGACTGCTAGATGGAGAAGTTAAAATCCATCGGTCTACAATTATAGGAGAAAAAAAAAAGCCTAACAGGATTAAAAGGAAGGATAAGCTTTTTTCACAAACAGCTCCCCTCCTGCCTATTCACTGGAACAGCTAACCAGTGGCGTAGTGTGGGTTGCCAGCGCCTGGGCAAGCCAAGTATTGCACCCCAGAATAGCCCCAGGAAAAGGCATACAGTAAAGCAGGAATCATTGTACACTACAGAGCAGTACTATTGCTATGATATTATAGAATTGACCCTAAATAGATGTTGTCTGCCCATTAAATGGTCAATATTAGAAACTGAAAGAAAAACATTGTTCTCTCTCAATCTTTTATAGGCTGTCCCACCAATAGAATATGGAACCACCACTCCATTAATTCTGCGGACTACGGGACCCCGTTCTCGTGATTGTTGGGAGTCCCAACAGTCAGACCCCCACAGATGGGAATATTGTCACCTATCCTGTGGATTTGGTGATAAGTTCTTATGGTGGGACAATCTCTATAAAAGTCCTTATGGGAAGTTACCTGAAATTATGATAATCTAATCTCATGATTCTGGCCCACACATACCTGTTCAGCAAGAATAACATCTCCAAATATTTAATATTAATAGCTGAGGTAGGTTCTATTGTAAGAAGAACTCATGGTGGCAACTGCAGTGGTCACCACTCACCACCTGGCTGACAAAGAACTCAGCTGTTTACATTTTTGCACACCATTTAGATCCCTGCTGTGCCCAATTCACCAATCGCAGGGCTTCTAGTCATTGTTACAGTGCTGATGGACTGGTGGATCCTCCAAAAGGCACATTTTGATGCTGTGAGGAGCAGCCAATTGTCAGGAAGGAAGCGTTCCTTTTCGACAATCAGCTGTTTGTTAAGTGGAGGTGATTTACATTCAGCGATCACCTCCACAGAATGAGGACAAGCAATGGCTGATGCTATTGCTCATCCCATACAAAATCATTGTTCCTGGGCAGCTGAGGCTGTTTAGACCGCACAATCTGCTGCCCGAGAACAATGATTGAGGTGTCCACACCTCAGATCATTTCACCCAATGAATAGACGTTTTCATCGGACGATCTCCGCACTTTTAGACAGTCAGGTATGAGCGTTCGTAGGAACGTTCATTTCTGATAATCAGCTCGATCATCGGGCCATGTAAATCCAGTTTAAGACTTGATACGATTATGCGTTCCTCACCCTATACCCACCCCCACACTTTGCACAGTGAGTTCACAGGTTACACTCACCCTACGTAGTCTCAGACTGACAGTGGCAGTGTAGCAGAGGTCGGCAACAAAAGGTCAGCAGGAATACTAGGAGCAAAGAGAATAACAAAGTCCCAGGCAAGCTGGGGTCAGAGTCATAGAAACACATGTATCAGCAATCCAAGGGCTGACACAGTAACAAAGTCTTGAACAAGCTGGAGTCAAAGCCATAGAATAATAGGTCTCAACAATCCAGAAATAAAGCGAGACTAAGAGAGATAAAGAGAGACAGCAAAAACCTATCATCTGGAAGTTGTTTTAAACCTGATGTCCATAACATCATGTTAAGGTCAAGGGAGCCAGCGTTGAAAGTGCAAGTGAGCTGGGCCAGAATCCACTAGACAGGAGAAGTAGAACAGCCAGTACAGATCCTGGACAGATGTGTAACATACATGCGCTTCATCTGAACACAAACTGCTGATTCAACCCAAGTCATACAGTTGCTGCTAGTGACCAAACTGGAGATGACTGGTTGTTCTGCAGGAACTGTACAGCTTTTTAGCGAATTATATGTATTTCTAATAGATATGTGTACATACAGATTATATGTAGAAAATCATATAATGCCGATCAGTATATTAATGATCTTCAATCCAATGCATCATAATCAAACACTTGCTTGCATTATCTATGTATCCTATCATGGTTGAACTACATAAAACTAGGTATAATCCTGAGGATAGGTCATCAGTATCAAACAGTCAGAAAACCCCTTTAAAGAGGACCTTTCATGGTCCTGACATTACAATATTAGTATCTGCCAGTGTATGGCATGATCAGTAGATGTCAGTGCGCTAATTTATTTTCAGATCCGCTGTTCTGTTGCCCCTGTGTACCCCCCGTTCTCTTTTTCCACCCTGTATGTTAATTAATAGCATCGGTACAGGGAGGAGGAGACGGCCATGTTTCTCAAGGGAGCGGAGCACATCAAAGTCAGGGAGAAGGAGACGCTCCATGAAAAACTAGTCCACATATATATATATATATATATATATATATATATATATACACAGTACAGACCAAAAGTTTGGACACACCTTCTCATTCAAAGAGTTTTCTTTATTTTCATGACTATGAAGGCATCAAAACTATGAATTAACACATGTGGAATTATATACATAACAACCTAAGTGTGAAACAACTGAAAATATGTCATATTCTAGGTTCTTCAAAGTAGCCACCTTTTGCTTTGATTACTGCTTTGCACACTCTTGGCATTCTCTTGATGAGCTTCAAGAGGTAGTCCCCTGAAATGGTCTTCCAACAGTCTTGAAGGAGTTCCCAGAGATGCTTAGCACTTGTTGGCCTTTTTGCCTTCACTCTGCGGTCCAGCTCACCCCAAACCATCTCGATTGGGTTGAGGTCCGGTGACTGTGGAGGCCAGGTCATCTGGCACAGCACCCCATCACTCTCCTTCATGGTCAAATAGCCCTTACTTTCAAAGTTTTCCCAATTTTTCGGCTGACTGACTGACCTTCATTTCTTAAAGTAATGATGGCCACTCGTTTTTCTTTACTTAGCTGCTTTTTTCTTGCCATAATACAAATTCTAACAGTCTATTCAGTAGGACTATCAGATGTGTATCCACCTGACTTCTCCTCAAAGCAACTGATGGTCCCAACCCCATTTATAAGGCAAGAAATCCCACTTATTAAACCTGACAGGGCCCACCTGTGAAGTGAAAACCATTTCAGGGGACTACCTCTTGAAGCTCATCAAGAGAATGCCAAGAGTGTGCAAAGCAGTAATCAAAGCAAAAGGTGGCTACTTTGAAGAACCTAGAATATGACATATTTTCAGTTGTTTCACACTTGTTTGTTATGTATATAATTCCACATGTGTTAATTCATAGTTTTGATGCCTTCAGTGTGAATCTACAATTTTCATAGTCATGAAAATAAAGAAAACTCTTTGAATGAGAAGGTGTGTCCAAACTTTTGGTCTGTACTGTATAATAGAAAAAATGGGCAGCACTCCAAAAAGTAAAAAATACAAAAATATTTATTTACTCCAGTTGGAAATGCGACGTTTCGGCTCTAGACAGGAGCCTGTGTAGAGCCGAAACGTCGCATTTCACACTGGGGTAAATAAAGATTTTTGTATTTTTTACTTTTTGGAGTGCTGCCCATCTTTTCTATTTTGTATTCGTGGATTGGCTTTAATCCGTATTGGGCTGTTGCACCCACCAGCTTGCATCAGGGACGGTGCTGCCACTGTTTTTTCTTTTTTTTATATATATATATATATATATATATATATACATACATACACCAGCACACGCACCAAAATAATTTCACACATCTTTGGGAGGGTGGTGCATCAGAAAATTATATCTAAACCAGCAAAAAGCTGTTCTAGATTTCAGGTCTAATGTGCAGAAATTTTCTAGTGTATGGAATGTAAAATATATCAGGCTGTTAGAAATGTGGCAAAGATGTTGGGAGAGAAGGAAATCTTGTTAGAAAATAAGGTCTACACACTTGTCTGAAGGTTGGTACCTGTGGAGGACTTGTCAGTCATCAAACATAATGCATTCTAAATATGTAAAGCAATTAGTTCATGCTTTAATGAAAATGATCATCAATTCAAGTAAAAGTCAAGTTCAATACAGGGTATTGATACAGGTTGGCCACCGAAATTAGAGGGAAATGTGACAAATTTTGGCATGAAACGGGACTTTGCACCAGCAGCAAACTGGGAAGACAATTGATAAATTCCTGCAGTTTTTGTTTAGCTATACTGCTAAGGCTAGGGCTACACTGGTCACGCAACACCTGTCACGGCCAGGATCACTGAGCAGTGATGACCCCATAGAAATGAATAGGATGGCTGCGGCAGTCGCAAGAAATCCAGCCGTGTTGGATTTCTTGCGACTGCTGCGACGATCCCATTAATTTCTATAGGAGCACCACTCATCAGCGATCCAGGCCGCAACAGGTGCCGCTGTGTAGCCCTAGCCTAAAACACTGACCTCCTAAAGTGTGCTAACTCCTGTAGACGTCAGAGCAGAGTACTCAGCATCTTACCACATGGCATGAAATAACGTGAGTAAAACAATAGCCATATTTCACTATACGTGATAATTTATGTGCACACATACAGCTGGAATCAAAACAAGTAGTAAGAAGCTCCAGATGCAACAGAAGACAGCATTGTCCCCAAATTCAGGCTGAGTGGAGAAAACATGGAGGAGTCAGTCAGAAGTAGATGTGCAACATCAACTGTAGCACGCAATGTCTCATACAGGGAATATGAAAGTTACCACAATTACCAAAGCGCTGGGAGATGTGAATCAGCCAGTTATAATGCCTTATAACGAGGACTTCTCTATACCTGGTGCATGGGCTGAGACTCATCAGCACCAGGGACAGCGTCACACACAACCTTTAGTCCTTCCCTCTCCTTAAGTATTTGCTTTAGGCTATATGCACACGACCGTGCCGTTTTTTGCGATCCGCAAAAACGCAAGCCGCCCGTGTGCCTTCCGCAATTTGCGGAACAGAACGGGCGACCCACTGTAGAAATGCCTATTAAGAATAGGACATGTTCTATTTTTTTTTTGCGGGGCCACGGAATGGAGCAACGGATGCAGACAGCACACTGAGTGCTGTCTGCATCTTTTGTGGCCCTATTGAAGTGAATGGGTCCGCACCCGAGCTGCAAAAACTGCGGCAGGGATGTGGACCAGAACTACGGTCGTGTGCATGAGGCCTTACACAAAGGTCCTGCACAGCGTAATGTTTATGGCAGTGTCCCATCTACAGAAGACTTCTTTCTAGTAACAAGCCAAGCACTAGGTGTGTCTGGCATGGCTTCCACCTTTATTTGTTTTAGTGGCTGAAGATAAGAAGATACTAAAGCTCCAGCGGCACATTTCTGGACGCAGTGGTCGCCCGATTCCGGTCAAGCCGGACATACAACAATTCTTGGTATTGTGTCCTTATTAGTGGATAGCAGAGGAGGCACAGAGGGGGAGATTTATCAAAACTGGCTTAGTTGCCCATAGCAACCAATCAGAGTCCACCTTCCATTTTCCAATGGAGCTCTGAAAAATGAAAGGCAAAATCTGATTGGTTGCTATGGGCAACGAAGCCAGTTTTTCTTTACACCGGTTTTGATAGAGCTCCCTCATAGTGTCTGAGGAACCAATACATCTAGTATGTAGATCCCACATACAAAAAAACAAAGCTGTAAAGTTTCAACGTTCTCAGAGCTCCAGAATTAAAGTTTCTGTTAAACATCACTTTCAAATTTGCTGCTCAATGCATTTAGGTGACAGACACAATGTAATAAACTCTCTGGAATCATAAATGAGACAGTCTGCCAACAAGTTATCACCACCGCACCACAGGCATGTTACAAGTTATCAGTCTGTCGCTGCCGAAATAGATTTGCTAAATCCTATATTTGGGCTTCTAAAATTTAAAGCAGAACGTACAGCATTCCAGGTCCAGTGTCTTCCTGGGAGAGGTGAGCAAGTAGGCTTCAGAATAACAAAAACCTCACAAGAGACCCAGTGAATACATGATCTGTCCAAAGAAGATGTAGAGAAGACAGAACAGCTGTCCTCCAGCAGGACACACAGCAAAGACATGTCCTCTACAGTCTTCACACCCCAGGCAACACCCAGGTCAATGCATCAGATAAGTGTGTCTGAGGAGACTACAATAGCTGGATCTCACAACCTGTCCTTATGCTTCCTATAGGCCTTCTCTGGCTGCTGCTCTCATCTGGGGAAGAAAGATAACTTTCTACTCAGTTCTCTGCCATGACAATTAATGAGGGACCAGTATCAAACATTAACCCAACATACTGGACACCTCAAAATGTCATTGCTTGTGATGAGAGAAGGAACTCCAGCACTATCCTCAGCTGCTATAGACATGGCCCCCACATTAATCAGGCAATGGCATATACCATACTCCATCACTGTGGCCATTATGGACAATGCCTGTCAATGGTAATGGAGAGATTTGATCCTCCCTGCATCATGGACAAGCCTTTCTAGTCTACCTGCCAATATCGGTGTGAACTCTGCACTGCTCATTATACTTCCTTTAAGAATCAGAATTCAGGAAAACAATGGCTGGAATCTATTGCGGCTAATCCTGCTAATCCCTGTACATCAGGAGCCTGACTTCTATAGATAAAGATAATAAGATTACCTGTGACAAAAACTAGAAGCGTTTAAGAAATGCACAGCCCATGAAAGCATCGTCAGGCCCCAGCATTTGTCTGTTATGCCATATCCCCCATATCTGCACTGCACCCCACATCCCAGCAGAGCACTGGGGCTCGGGGAACAGCTGGAGTGTTCGTGGCGAAGGACAGGTGCAACCTGCAGGGCAGCATAAATAATCCCACTTTCTGTATTAATCTGCCGTCTCAGAGAGAAGATTGCCTGTCCTGGACGACGTTGCTTTTTATTGATGGCATCTCCTACTGCTTCTATTAAGAGCAGAGCTGCAACTACATGCTGGCATTTATCTGATGGTTGCCCATCTTCCCTGGTGCCTTATTGCCTTCTTGTCAGCAGCAGGACCTCAGGCTGTCTACCTATAAACCTGGGATCTGCAGAGACTTAGGCCTCTTTCACACGGGCATTGCGGAAAAATGTGCGGGTACGTTCCGGGAACACCCACGATTTTTCCACGCGAGTGCAAAACATTGTAATGCGTTTTGCACTCGCGTGAGAAAAATCGCGCGTGTTTGGTACCCAAACCCGAACTTCTTCACAGAAGTTCGGGCTTGGGATCGGTGTTCTGTAAATAGTATTATTTTCCCTTATAACATGGTTATAAGGGAAAATAATAGCATTCTGAATACAGAATGCATAGTAAAACATCGCTGGAGTGGTTAAAAAAATAAAATAAAAATTTAACTCACCTTAGTCCACTTGTTCGCGGCCCGGCATCTCCTTCTGGCTTCATCTGATCTCTGTGCAGCAACAGGACCTGTGGTGACGTCATTCCGGTCATCACATGGTACGTCACATGATCTTTTACCATGGTGATTCACCATGGTAAAAGATCATGTGACGTACCATGTGATGACCGGAGTGACGTCATCAAAGGTCCTTGACCTATAATTAATGCTCACCACAGGTCCTATTCAGTAAAGGGGACAGAAGTGATACCGGGCTACGCGATCAAGTGGATTAAGGTGAGTTAAATGATTTTTTATATTTTTTAACCCCTCCAGCGCTGTTTTACTATGCATTCTGTATTCAGAATGCTATTATTTTCCCTTATAACCATGTTATAAGGGAAAATAATAATGATCGGGTCTCCATCCCGATCGTCTCCTAGCAACCATGCGTGAAAATCGCACCGCATCCGCACTTGCTTGCGGATGCTTGCGATTTTCACGCAACCCCATTCATTTCTATGGGGCTTGCGTAAAGTGAAAAACGCACAAAGAGGAGCATGCTGCGATTTTCACGCAACGCACGAATGATACGTGAAAATCACCGCTCATGTGAACAGCCCCATAGAAATGAATGGGTCAGGATTCCGTGCGGATGCAATGCGTTCACCTCCGGCAACGCATCCGCGCGGAAAACTCGCTCGTGTGAAAGGGGCCTTACAGTCCCTGTTCAGGAGCAGATTTCCGTCTTCCTCTCTCATTTTCCTTGATTGCTGGAGATCCACAGCAGAGGTTGAGGTGCAGTTTATGATCATTATGCAGTTAATGATCTCTTATGTACCTGGAAGGAAGGTTGCAGAAAATTAAAGGGCATCTGTCAGCAGATTTGTACCTATGAAACTGGCTGACCTGTTGCATGTGCGCATGGCAGCTGAAGGCATCTATGTTGGTCCCGTGTTCATATGGGCCCGCACTGCTGAGAAAAAAGATGGTTTCTTATATGCAAATAAGCGTCTAAGAGCAACAGGGGCGTTGCCATTACTCCTAGAGACTCTGCTCTCTCTGTAACTTACAGGAAAGTGAAGAAAAAGTTCAGACCATACTTGGTGGCGCTAATGCAGAAAAGAAGGTCATCACTCTAGGAAGTACCATTAAAGGGAATCTTTTATTAAAGAAAGTCTACGCGTTTCGGGGGTAGAACATCCCCCTTCTTCAGGACAATAAAAAATTATTACATTTAAAACAGACTACTTGCAGTTGTTATATGCACTCTGTTTGAGCGCAATGTGTGCGAGTCACATGGGTGGAGGGGAGGTAGGGGGCGTGAATGTTTGCACGGTCGCTAGGATACTGGCACTCCCCTTAGATTGAAGTGGCCAATTGTATCATTTTATGGGCTGTACTATTCTTTTGCTTTCTGTTTTTTTACTCTTACCAGTGACGTACCCTGGGCGGAGGTATTTCTAATTGATCCAGCATCTGGGCGACGTCAGTGGGGCGGGGTCTGGAGGGGCCGTCCCATCAATGATGCCAGTGGGCCGGTCTTGTAGTGACGTAACAGTCCCTGGTGTTATCTTTCATGCGCAGGCTTCCGCATGACGCTTTTTAGGGGGCGGAGATAGGATCTTGCTCCTAATTGGTTTTTATTATTCTGGGCGTGTGTTTGGTGGTGACGCAGTGTGGTCACATGATTTCTCCTTTTCTCCCCCTGTCAGGTGACTGTTGTCCACTCCTACTCCTATGTGTCCGACTGTCATCAGAGGTCTTTTTCTCCCCCTCTCTCTGTAACTATCGCACCCTCTGCACTTTGATTGACAGGGCCAGGCATGAGGTTTTCTGTGCCTGTCCCTGTTTAAGTGCAGAGGGCACAGCAGTCGCAGAGACAGCAGAGCCTCTAGGAGTAATGGCAACTCCCTCGGTGCTCCTTGAGGCTCATTTGCATTTATTAAAACATCATTTTTCTCAGTAATGTGGGAACATATGAACATAGGACAAACACAGATGCCTTCAGCTGCCAAGTGCACATGCAACAGGTCAGACAGTTTCATAGGTCAAATTGGCTGACAGTTGCCCTTTAAATTGAGCTGCTGGAAGGTTAGCATCAGACTACTAGTTCTATAAGTCATTTCCTAATTATAAGGGTTCATTCACACATCCGTATGTGTTTTGCAGATCCACGGATCCGCAAAACACGGACACCGGTAATGTGCGTTTTGCATTTTGCGGACCGCACATCGCCGACACTATAATAGAATATGCCTAATCTTGTCCGCAATTGCAGACAAGAATAGGACATGTTCTATTTTTTTCGGGAACGGAATTGCGGACCCAGAAGTGCGGGTCCGCATTTCCGGATCCGGGCGCACATCGTGCGGCCCTATAGAAATGAATGGGTCCGGAATTCCGTTCCGCAAAATGCGGATCAGAATTGCGGACGTGTGAATGGAGCCTTAGGGAAGTTGTTCCCAGGCAGGACCTGAAATTCCACAATAGATGCCGGACTGATGGGAGACAGACAGGAAACAAGGAAAGAAGACAATGAATGATGGGGAGTAAGGGCACCTGTAAATATAGTGTCAGGAGGAGAAACAGCACAATAGGAGAGACAGTGCAGGAAAAGAGCTTAGCTTCTCCTAGGCAGGGCTGTCTGTGTAGTGTTTCTGCCCTGACAAGTCGCTATTATGTATTTATAGAGAAATGTCAGTGTCTTTTATCTGCCATTGTGGAGTTCTGTGGACTGCGCTGGCGTTCTATGAATAAACAATATAAATACAAATGCAGAGACAGGAGCCCTGGAGGAAGGGGAGCTTCTATAGGAGGACATACGATGACAGGCGTTAATCTCCTGTTCTAGAGATAACATCCACTCTTTTCTTGCTGCATGATGAATATTATTTATTAGCTGCTGGTATTATTCACCTGACGAGTACAGCAGCACTGGGCAGCGCCCCGCTATCTGTAGCCACCCTGAACCATCCTTCTCCCTGGCAAGGAGGGGACAGACAAGTGGTGGAGGATACGGGCATCGAGGGGTTACCGCTACAGAAGACGACGAGGTTGAGGGGAGATTGATTGAGACAGGTCTGAAGATGAGAAAATAAACACCGCTACATCAGGGAGAAGAGCGACAGCAGACGAGCAGCTGACAGCTCCGGAATAGGAAGAGGGATTCAGGGACACGAGAAGCGATAATGGACATTTAGCTCCAGAGACTGTGGAGGACACGGATTTCTGGACGAGGCCTCAGAAGAGGTGATAAGAACCCGCTGGACACATCGAGCTACAACAGTCATAGAGCATGCACTGAGAATCAGCGGCACCACAATTACACCGCGACTTAACGCTGCAGACTACAGGACAGTCTCATTCTTCTTTATTAGCCAAATGATAAAAACTCAATAGATATCAATAGAAAACAAACTGCAATATACTCCTATTTTATTTTTTTATTTTACATTCTTATATAGCGCTGACATATTACGCAACGCTTCACCATGACATTAGCATCATGCTGTCCCCAATGGGGCTCACAATTTAACTCCTACAGCTTCTATTATAGTACATGGAGTAATGTGCACCGCTCCAAACCATCATTCACACTGTAATTATGCATATATGACCAACTGAGACAAACACTACTAGGGCGACAGTTTTATGCGGACTGCCACCAGATCAGCTCTCACAGCGGCTGCGCAGTCATTACTGTCAGACACTGAGAGCTTCCCCAGTCGGAAAGTGGATCATTTGCCGTGTCGTAACGAGCCGAGAAATGAGCAGTAACAGAATTACCGTCACTTAGTATCAGAGTGAATCAGTTTGATTACCGACTTACTCCAACTCATCATAAGAGCCAGTGTCTTTGTCACAATACATTTCAGTTTTCGTCTGTGCATACAATAATCTTTCCTAACGAGTGATTGGGAAGTAATGATTCAGAGACCGTGACAGCTAACAAAGCTAATCACCCCCTCCTCTGCTGAGCTGGCGGCAGAATGGGAGACACATGGAAACTCAGTGGATAGAGAGCAGCCATCGAGCAAGTGGAAAATCCCGTTCCATGAAAGCTGGAGAGAACAGTCAGGGATCCTGAAGGTCCATCATAACATCAATGATCTGCAAGTATAAATGGCGACCCATCAAATAAATGAAGCCGATTCAATGTATTCCCTGAAGTTTGAGCTTTTATCAAAACTCTGAAAATAAGAAACCATTCGCTGCTGCAGAGGCCGCGGTGCGATCACCAGCCTCTCCCAGCAGTTAGGAGGTAATTATTTATCAGGCCTGTCAGCGGGAAAAGTCATCAGTCACCCCAGACAGAATTACCATGCACATTATAGTCTGTGCAAGAAAAGGCCACGCTTGGATGTCATTTCCAGTCTCTTATGCCCCAGCAGAAGTTACGAGAAATCGGGGGTCATTTACAAAGACATTTCACGCCGGTCTTTGATTGCTCCCTGTGCTGACGATGGATGCACATAATTTATGACAAGGCGTGCGCCTCATCAAATCTATGGTAGTCCATGCGCCTGGAGTCCAAATCTACTTCACTCCCTGAGTTAAAGGGGTTGTCCCATGAACCTGGATCTGAATACTTTTGTAATTGCATGTAATTAAAATTTTGCACATTTCAATAAAATGGATCTGTACAGCGCCACCTGCTGTTTTATTTTTTTCTTGTCTTTGTCCTGCTCACTGAGATGGTCGCACATGCTCAGTTTCATCCTTCAACTGCCTCCTGAGCTGTGATAGGAACAGCTGAGACACGCCCCCTGAGCTGCAGCAGAAAAGACACTCCTCATGAATGTGGAGATCTCTGGATCCATGTGAGGTACAGGTCTGGTTCTAGCTTTGTTAGAAAGAGATAGCCATGTACTATATGATATCTGATTTTCATTTTCTACATTAGTCATGGGATAACCACTTTAATCATGCAAAAACATTCCACCCAGGGACCTGAAGCCGCCAATGGACTACAACAGGCTGGTTTTCCAGGATTTATGGTTTATCTAAATGGGATTGTCTCATCTGAGACATTGGTGTAAAATCGTTAGGATATGCCACCAGTGTCAGATAGGAGCAGGTCCCACCTCTGGGACCCACACCATCTCTGGAATGGGCCCCTGAAAGTGAATGACAGCGCACTGTGAATGCGCGGCATACTCTCCGTTCATTTCTATGGGAGGGAACGTGGCTATTGCCCATAGAAATAGATGGAGAGCACACTGCACAAGTGCAGCCACCCTCCATTCATTTCAATGGCCAAAAATAGGCGGGCACTGGCTCAACTATCTCCAGCAGTCCCATAGAAGTGAATGGAGCAGTGGTTACCGAGTGCCCTCCCACAGAAATGAATTGAGAGCATGCCACACATGTGCAGTGCGCTCTCATTCACTTTCGGGGGGCCTGTCCTGGAGACAGGTGCGGGTCGCAGAGACCCGCACCTATCTGACATGGGTGGTGTATCCTAATGATATTCCACCAATGTCTCAGATGAGACAACCCCCTTAACAGACATGCTCATGTAGTTGCTTACTTAATGTACGTCTTCCACATCAGGGCTCCAGATGGCGACCAAAATGGTCGCCAATGCGACTTAGAATTTACAAATGGCGACAAGACTTTTTAGTCTTGGCGCCATTTGCGACTAGACCCGCAGCTCTGCAGTTGAATACAGCGGCGGGGCATCAGAGATGATAGTTCTCTGCCCCACCGCCGATGTTCTTCTCAGCAGCGCAGTGGAAGAGTCTCTCCCTCCCCCTGTGCTGCTGCCGTCGCCAATAAGAAGAGAGACAGGAGGAGGAGGGGAGGGGCTGTGACCACTGTGCCACCAATGAAGATAACTGACCTGTTAACACAAATACAGGAGGCGGGTGCCGGAATTAAATAGCCGGCACCCGACCTCTATGACAGGGAGCTCCGATCCGCTGCAGCTAACCACTCAGGTGCGGTACCTGAGGGGTTAACTGCAGCGGATCGCAGCTCCCTGTCATAGAGGTCGGGTGCCGGCTATTTGATTCCGGCACCCGCCTCCTGTATTTGTATTAACAGGTCAGTTATCTTCATTGGTGGCGCAGTGCACCCCCCCCAACACCCCAGTATAATAAATATTGGTGGCGCAGTGCGTCCCCCCAACACCCCAGTATAATAAACATTGGTGGCGCAGTGCGCCCCCCCCCCCCCCCCCAGTATAATAAACATTAGTGGCGCAGTGCCAATGAGGGTTAAAAAAAAAAATGTATTTATTTTTTTTACTCACCTCCTCCAATTGATTGCGTAGCTGCCGGTCTCCTGTTCTTTCTTCAGGACCTGTGGTGATGTCACTGAGCTCATCACATGGTCACTCACCTTAATCCACTTGTTCGCGCAGCCCGGCTTCTCTTCTGTCTTCATCTGTGAGGAAAAGGACATGTGGTGATGTGATGAGCGCAGTGACATCACCACAGGTCCTTTTCCTCACAGATGAAGACAGAAGAGAAGCCGGGCTGCGCGAACAAGTGGATTAAGGTGAGTTAAATTATTATTATATTTTTTTTTTTACCCCTTCAGCCCTATTTTAGTAAGCATTCTGTTTTAAGAATGCTATTATTTTCCCTTATAACCATGTTATAAGGGAAAATAATTACATCTACACAACCTTGAACCCAAACCTGAACTTCAGTGAAGAAGTTCGGGTCTGGGTACCACAATCAATTTTTTATCACGCGCGTGCAAAACCCATTGCACCCGCGCGATAAAAACGGAACGGGTTTGCCGCAATGCACCCGGGACGCATCCGGAGCCAAAAAGTGACGCCCGTCTGAAAGAGGCCTAAGGCTACTTTCACACTTGCGGCAGTGTGATCCGGCAAGCAGTTCCGTCACCGGAACTGCCTGCCGGATCCGCCTGAAAGCATTTGTGAGACGCATCCGGATGCGGAGCCATCTCACAAATGCATTGCAAGAACGAATCCGTCTCTCCGCTTGTCATGCGGACAGACATATCCGTCTTGTATCTTTTTACACATTTATACCGGTCTGCGGACACATTCCGGTATTTTGAATGCCAGATCCGGCACTAATACATTCCTATGGGGAAAAATGCCGGCATTCCGGCAAGTCTTCCGTTTTTTTTCGCCGGAGATAAAACCTTAGCATGCTGCGGTTTTATCTTTTGCCTGATCAGTCAAAATGACTGAACTGAAGACATCCTGATGCATCCTGAACGGATTGCTCTCCATTCAGAATGCATGGGGATATGCCTGATCAGTTCTTTTCCCGTGACGGAACTCTATGCCGGAAAAGAAAAACGCTAGTGTGAAAGTACCCTAAAATAGTTTAAATCCCCCCTTTCCCAATTTTACATAAAAATTTTACATAAATATATAAACAATAAATAAATAAACATATTACATAGCGCTGCGTCTGAAAAGTCCAAACTATTAAATTATTAAAAAATATCTCCTATGCGGTGAGCGCCATAACAGAAATAAATAAATAAATAAATAAAAACCATGCGATTCGCCATTTTTTAGTCACCCCAAAAAATAGGATAGGACTGTTCTATTATAGGCCGAACGTTTCATAAAATGCAAAATGCACGCCGCTTTTTTTGGTGTTTTTTTTTTTCGCGTGGTATTATCGCAATACTTTTTTATGGTGACGAAAGCGAATCAAAATTTTGGTATCGAAACAACCCTACGCCGATCTGATCGGCGTAGCGTTGTCACCATACCAAAATTTTGATTCGGTTTCGATTTGGCGACTAAAAATTTAATTTGGCTCCTAAATTTTTCAGTTCAGGAGCCAAAGGCTACTAGGTATTTTTTTAGTCTGGAGCACTGCTCATGTTTTTTTTTTTTAATAGCTTGGATCCTCCTGACCCAGTTTCACTATGTAAACCAACCACACTGATTTGTTTCCATCCTGTATGTAGCACTTCCTATTGCTGTATCCAACCAAACCCATGATGCACTTCTCCTTTCTCCACTCCCCTATCAATGCCCCACCCATAGACATAACATCACAGGAAATAAGAAAGAGCCCAGAACGGAATATAGGGGCAATAAAGGTAACAGAAATACATGACAAAATCACAGCGACCTTCATAAATAATTATTTAATAGGATGTTGATGCAAACTGGAAAAACCCTTTTAAGGACCTGAGAAAAAACAAGATGGATAAAGGGTGAAATAGACATCTTGTTTTAGAAAATGCAGCACACATTCTACACTATTAATAGGAACAATTAATTAAAATCTCATGTGGGGATGGAGTAAATAATAGAGATTCCCCATCTGCAGGTGACAAAGGACGTGGCAAAAATGAGTGGGCTCCAATCCTAACCCTAGAAAGTAAAAGACAGTCATCGACAAGCAACAGCAACAATGGCTTTCGATAGTTCCATACTGATTGCCCAGCTTTCTGGGTACAGGTGGACCTAAGAAGTATGAGCAACTGTAACAGTCACGTACACACACACACACACACAGGGGGGAGGATAGTGACCACTGCGCTCACCCCTGGCCCTGCCTACTTGCCACACGAGTCCTGATGACAGGAGACAACTGGACGGCAGTCCCTAACTTAGGATACGTGCGGGAAGGACAGACAAGACAAATAACGAAATGTGAACGGACAGGGTCAATACCAAGAGAGCTACGCAGTACAAATGAATAAGCAGAGAATAGTCAGGAGAAGCCGAGGTCAAATAGTACAACGAAGCACAACAGGAGTCCGCAAAGAATAGTCAGGCGGAAGCCGGGGTCAGGCAACCTGTGGCCAGCAGGCTGCCTGTTAAATACTGGCAGGCTGAGGTAATGTGACGTGGCCAGCGCCACATGACCTGCACCAGGGAGAACAGCCGAGCACCGAGTGTCCAGCTCGGAGCTCAGACTTCCCCTGGTTACTGGGGGAACTGAGGACGCCGGCCGCGCGGAGGAGACGTGCGTGGCCGGTCCGTCCAGCCCCCTGTTACCTAGGAGACGAGGACGCTGTGCGCGTCCTCTCTCCTGTATGGCAAAGGGACGCCGACGGCGCTGAGGAGAGCGAGCGCCTCGGCGTCCGGTGACAGTACCCCTCCTCTTATGCGGGGCTACCGGACCCAAGACTTCAGGCGACGGCCTTTCAGGATGTTCTAAATGAAATTTTCGAACCAGTCTAGGAGCATGAACCTCCCTAGCAGGTACACAAGATCTCTCTTCGGGTCCATACCCCTTCCAGTGAATCAGGTACTGTAAGGAATTACGCACTCTCCTGACATCCACTATCTTAGACACCACATATTCAACAGCATCATTAACAAGAACCGGCGGAGGCGAGGCTTTCGATGGTACAACAGGTTCAAAATATTTTTTAAGTAGAGATTTATGAAACACATTATGAATGTGGAATGACTCGAGCAACTCCAACCTAAACGATACCGGATTAATCACCTCCGTGATCTTATATGGTCCAATAAAATGAGGAGCAAATTTTCTAGAAGCTACCTTGAGAGAGAGATTCTTGGAGGACGACCATACCTTATCCCCAACCTGAAAATTCACCCCCTTGGAACGTCTCCTATCGGCCTTGAGTTTCTGAGAACTTTGAGCCCTTTCTAGGTTCGACTGAACCCGGGCCCAAACTGTGCACAGTTCAGAGGAGAGCCTATCCGCCTCAGGGTTAGAGGAGGAGACGGATGACCCAGACTGAAAACGGGGATGGAAACATGGTTACAAAAGAAAGGTGAAACCCCAGCAGAAGAATTAAAACGGTTATTCAAAGCAAATTCAGCCAATGGAAGGTATTTAACCCATAATTGCTGGTCATCAGCAACATACAACCTCAAGAATTGTTCCAGAGACTGATTAAGGACTTCAGTCTGCCCATTACTCTCAGGGTGGTAGGCGGAGGAAAAAGACAATGAAATTTGACATCTTTGACAGAAAGCCCTCCAAAATTTGGACACAAACTGCACACCCCTGTCAGACACAATTTTTTTGGGGATACCATGTAACCGAACAATTTCTTTCACAAAAATAGATGCCAGGGTTTTGGCATTCAGGAGTTTAGACAGGGGAATGAAATGGACCATCTTGCTAAACCTATCGACCACTACCCAAACCACAGTCTTACCCTCCGCCGGCGGTAGATCAGTAATAAAGTCCATCGAGATATGAAACCAGGGTCTACTGGAAATGGGTAAGGGTCGTAGGTTACCAGCAGGGCGAGTCCTAGGTGTCTTGGACCGGGCACAAACCTCACAGGCAGACACGTAGGACTTGACATCCCTAGTTAGAGTGGGCCACCAATAAGATCTAGAAACTAGATCCTTAGTGCCCTCAAAACCCGGATGTCCTACAAAAGGCAGAATCGTGACACTCACCCAACAGCTGGAGACGAAATTGTATGGGAACTAACAACTTATCTGTTGGGGTGGATACCGGTGCCAGATGTTGTTCAAAATTAATGAGAGCCGAGATATCCTGGGTTAGAGCTGCTATGAAGATATTTGCTGGTAGGATGGATTCAGGCGGTGCCTCAATAGGTTGAAAAGGATGGAAGCTCCGAGGCAATGCATCTGTCTTCACGTTTTTACTTCCCGGCCTGAACGTAATGGAGAAGTCAAAACGAGTAAAAAACAGAGCCCATTTGGCTTGACAGGGATTCAACCTCTTAGCAGACTCGAGAAACATTAGGTTTTTATGGTCAGTGACAACAGTTACACAATGCCTTGCCCCCTCCAGAAAATGCCTCCACTCTTCAAATGCCCATTTAATGGCCAGCAACTCCCTATTCCCTATGTCGTAGTTTCTCTCAGTGGGAGAAAATTTTCTGGAAAAGAAGGCACACGGTCTCAGGAGGCTAGCAGGACCTTGTGAAAGGACTGCTCCTGCGCTGTCCTCGGACGCATCCACCTCCACAATAAAAGGTCTCTCCTGATCAGGCTGGATCAGAATGGGAGCGCTAGTGAATGCCTTTTTTAATGTTTCAAATGAAGAAATGGCCTCAGTAGACCAATTCTCAAAATCCGCCCCTTTCTTAGTGAGGTCGGTCAACGGTTTAGCAATTACAAAAAAATTCATAATAAATTTACGATAGTAATTGGCGAAACCTAAGAACCGTTGTAAGGCCTTTAAAGATGAAGGCCTTACCCATTCCTTAATTGCTAGTACCTTACCAGGATCCATCTTGAAGGCGTGAGGAGTCAGGACATGCCCTAGAAACAGTATCTCCTGTACACCAAAGACACATTTTTCTTGTTTAGCGGATAATTGATTCTCCCTCAACACCTCTAATATTTGTTTAACATGAGACATATGAGATTTGAAATCAGGAGAGAATATCAAAATGTCGTCAAGATAGACAATAACAAATTTACCTAAGAACTTCCTAAGAATATCGTTCATAAAATTTTGGAACACAGCTGGGGCATTGCTGAGTCCAAAAGGCATAACCTGATATTCAAAGTGTCCTGCCGGAGTATTGAACGCCGTCTTCCATTCGTCTCCCTCCTTGATTCGGATTAGATTGTATGCCCCTTTCAGGTCAATCTTGGAAAACCAAGTTGCCCCCAGAACCTGGTTAAATAAATCCAGAATCAATGGGAGGGAGTATCTATTCTGGACAGTGATTTTATTTAATCTCCGGTAATCGATACAAGGCCTAAGACACCATCCTTTTTCTTAACAAAGAAAAACCCTGCTCCCATAGGTGAGACAGAAGGTCTAATGTGCCCTTTACCAAGGCTCTCCTTAATATAATCTTCCATGGCCTTGCGTTTGGGCTTACAAAGATTATAAATTAGCCCCTTAGGAAACTTGGCACCCTCAACTAACTCTATGGCGCAATCATAAGGTCTATGGGGTGGTAGAACCTCAGTTGGTGATGAGAATACATCAGAATATTCCCTAATGACTCTGGGTAATGTAGGTCCCCATCTCACCAACTCCCTCTTGGACCAATCTATAGTGGGGTTGTGTAATCGGAGCCAAGGCAACCCTAGTACCACCTCAACCGGTAAGTTCTCCAGGACTAAAAGGGAACATCTCTCAGAGTGGCACACACCCACGGTTAGAGAAACCTCTGAGGTACATGACCTCACCATACCACCAATCAGGGGAGTAGCATCAATAGACATAACATGGATAGGTGTAGGTAAATCAAACATTGGAATACCCAGTTTCAACAGCATACTCAGAGTCAATAAAGCTGGCCGCTGAGCCACAATCAATAAAGGCCTTACCTGGCCATTTATTAACCACCAGAGAAATCGTTATGGGTACTAAAAGCTTACATTTCAGGGTGGATAAAAATCAATGATTTAAAAAAATATATATATATTGGATTTTTTTATTTTAATCAGATTTTTTTTTTATATGAAATGCTTTTTGAGGAAAATATATTACCATCCAAAGGTTATTCCATCATGAAATAAAGATTAGTTTTTTAATTATGTAGAATAAGGCTGTACGTGGACTCCCATATTGTTGAATGGATTAGGCAGTGGCTGAGGGACAGACAACAGAGGGTTGTAGTCAATGGAGTATATTCAGACCATGGTCTTGTTACCAGTGGGGTACCTCAGGGATCTGTTCTGGGACCCATATTGTTTAATATCTTTATCAGCGAAATTGTAGAAGGCCTCGATGGTAAGGTGTGTCTTTTTGCTGATGACACAAAGATTTATAACAGGGTCGATGTTCCTGGAGGGATACACCAAATGGAAAAGGATTTAGGAAAACTAGAGGAATGGTCAAAAATCTGGCAACTAAAATGTAATGTTGATAAGTGCAAGATAATGCACCTGGGGCGTAAAAACCCAAGAGCAGAATATAAAATCAGTGATACAGTCCTAACCTCAGTATCTTAGGAAAGGGATTTAGGGGTCATTATTTCAGAAGACATAAAGGTAGGCAGACAATGTCATAGAGCAGCAGGAAATGCTAGCAGAATGCTTTTTTTTAAATTTATTTAAATTTTATTTTCTTCAATAATAGTTACAAAAAAGCTATTAAACAGAGCGGAAGGAACAAAAATAAGCCAAAAATATAAAAAGAAAGACAAAGCTTATACACATATGCCAAAGATGTTAATATAATTTCAACATTATCATAGCCAGTACCATTCAATCCAACACTGTAAACTCAAGCCTAATACCTTTAAGCCCCACTGTTCCCCTCTTTCCCTTAGCTGCTGTCGCTGATAGCCCAGACCCCGTATCCCCCCCCCGTACTCCACCCTTCAAGCTGAACTAATCAATTCACCTCACTTCTGCAGAGCAGCATAATAACGCATGCCTCACCTACTCCGCCTCTCAACCTCCTCATAGAGCTTTATTTGGGAAATGATCCGTCTCCACTCCTCAAGTACAGGGGAAATGGGGGAATCCCATCTCTTGACTATCAGCACCTTTGCAATCAAACAGCCCTTCAGCCAAGCTAATTGATGTACGGAAGGGTTAGGACTGTCAGGTATATAAACGCCCAAAATTGCCGAGATCATATCTGGTGCAGAGGATTGGGGAAGATCCCCCTGCAATGCTGTAAATACCTGCTCCCAAAAACGCTTTATCACACTGCATTCCCATAAAAGATGTATCCAACATTGGGTCTGCCGCACTTTCGACAGAAAAAATCACATCCTCGGTTATTAGCAAATTTAGCCTGCATTTGCGGTGTATGGTATAACCTGTGAAGAATCTTAAACTGGATCAAACTATAGCTGGCTGCCGATACTACCTTTTTCATATTTTAAAAAATCTGTGACCAGGGGAGGGGGGAGATTTGTAATTCCTGCTCCCATTTAGGTATACTTTTAAAAGGAAACAACGTGGACAGTGAATCTCGCATTTTCGAGTAAATCTGTGCCATTTTAATCTTTTTCCCTGCGTGAGAAAAACAATAATCAAAAAATGAATGTTGTGCAGTAATCATATATGTTTTGTTAAGTGTGCTGTCGTGTGCATGTTTTGAACGTGCATACATAAATCGATCTAAGAAAGTGTTTGTGAAGTTAAAGTCCCCTAAAACTTTAAAACAATCTACAACAAACAAATGAGCCACTCTGGTAATACCCATACAACTCCAATAAGTGTAATCAGTTATTTTCAAAAATTCCCCTAAATTCAATTTTTTCAACAACGGGGTAAAATAAAAAACGTGTGTCACCTGCAAGATTGTTTTCAATGTGTCCCAAACCCTCTGTAGCGTTCTCGCGATTGGGCATCTAGTGTCCAAGGTGCCAAAATGTGCGGTTTGTAAGTGCATAAAAATATTATCCAATGACCTACCTAATACCCTAGTTAAGTACTGCCCTAGTGCATTCTCTCCAGCATTACAACATCTTTGTAACTGCGCAGTGAAAAAATAGCCTTGAAAGAAAGCGGGTGATAGTCCCCCATCTGGCTCAGCCAGCCACAGATACCTCTGCTTTATGCAGACCCTCTTCCTCCCCCAAATTAGGTCATTTATTAAGACTTCCAATCTATAAAAAAAAAGCATCGTCTATCCAGATAGGGGAAGTACAGATCGGATACAAAACCAGCAGTAATATGATAATTTTTACTAATGCCAGACGATCGGGTTGTGATATTACAAATTTTTGCCAGGCTCTAATTTTCCCCTTTACTTTATCTATTACCGGGGAAAGATTTAACTCATAAAATCTACCTATGGGGACACCTATCTTTTTCCCCAGATAATCCAAGGAATCATCCGTAGTCAATATCCGAACCCGGGAGCCTCCGTCGGGGGCATTTCGATTAAGCGGGAGGAGTGAGGACTTAGCCCAGTTAATTAAATAACCAGACAGTTGACTAAACTCCTCTATCACCTGCATAACGTAGGGGACAGCATTCCAGCCCTGATCCAAAAAGAGTATGACGTAGTCGGCGTAAAGCCTGATTTTGTCACTCTCTCCCGCTACCCCGAACCCCCGAATCTGACCGTCCAAACGAATCCTGCAAGCCAACGGCTCCATAAATAGCGCGAACAATAAGGGAGAAAGGGGACATCCCTGTCTCGTGCCACGTTGAAGCTCAATAATGGAGGAATTAACCCCATCAATATTAACTCGGGCGATTGGTAAGGTGTATAACAGTTGAGTCATTGCAATGAAGGTAGACCCCAGTCGAAAGTGAGCCATAGTCCGCCACAAGAAGGACCACTCCACCCTGTCGAACGTTTTGGCAGCGTCCAAAGACAGGATAGAGTGGTCCGGTCCCCCCCCCTACCGACAGGTTCAAATACGTCCCATACAGATTCGCCTGGATCTGTCTCCCAGGTATAAATCCTGTTTGATTAGGATGAACCAGTGCTGCAATCACCCGTTTTAGATGGTTTGCTAAAAACTTTGCAAACCTCTTATAATCAGTATTAAGGAGTGATATGGGCCTATAAGATCCAACCTCACTACCATCCTTATCTTTTTTTTTTATTAAGATGATGATTGCCTCCCTAAAAGATGGAGGGAGAGAACCATATCTATGAGATTCACTTAACACCTGCAACAAAATAGGGAGGGGTACTTTAGAGTGATATCTATAAACTTCAAATGGCAAACCGTCCGCCCCGGGGGATGAGTTATGTTTAACCGCCGACCGAAGAGCATCTTCCAATACTGCCTGTTGTATGGGGTGATCGAGCATTCCAGTTTCCTGAGGTGAAAGAAAGGGCATTTCTAATTGGTCCAAATAGTCATCGATTTTAGAGGAACTACATACCGTTTCGGATCTATATATAGTAGGGTAGTAGTTGGCAAATTCCTGTCTAATCAGATCCGGATCCTTCGCTATCTGGCCCTGATTATTCCTAATATACCTAATTTTGGTCCCACCCCTTTGATTGGCGACCAATGCGGCTAACAATTTACCTGTTTTTCCCTCCTCCCTAAAACGTCTCTGTCCTTGAAAAAATAGTTTATGTTGGGCTTTATTTACCATAAAAGACCTATATTGTTGATTAGCTTCTTTCAGTTGTATACGGAGTGAATCCGTACCGTATTTAGTCAACGCACCCTGCAACCTCCTAACTGTCTCCCTCATTGCATTTTCCTGCTTATGGAACTCCGCTCAGTGTCTTTTTATTTTACTACAATAAAGGTCCTTATTGTAGGCCTTCAAAGCGTCCCATACAAAATGGATATGAGTGGAGCCCTCATTACGGTGCAAAATTCAAGGATCTCTTCGTTGATCAAATCCCGCTCACCAATAACCTCCAACCTCAGCCTGCCAGTTAAATACTGGCAGGCTGAAGTCATGTGACGTGGCCAGCGCCACATGACCTGCACCAGGGAGAACAGCCGAGCACCGAGTGTCCAGCTCGGTGCTCAGACTTCCCCTGGTTACTGGGGGAACTGAGGACGCTGGCCGCGCGGAGGAGACGTGCGCGGCCTGTCCGTCCCGCCCCCTGTTACCTAGGAGACGAGGACGCTGTGCGCGTCCTCTCTCCTGTACAGCAAAGGGACGCCGACGGCGCTGAGGAGAGCGAGCGCCTCGGCGTCCCGTGACAGCAACGGTCAGGTTATCAGTGGTGTTGAGCAAATTAAACTTTGGATCATAGATCTAAAGTCCATTGGTTCTAACACTTTGTTTTAATGCTGTACAGAGACCTGTTCCATACAGCATTAAAATGTATTGCTTCCGTGGAGGCAAAATTTGTTTCACCAAAAGTCGTGTGAGACTTTGGCGAATTAATTCGGTATTCATTTCTGCATCTTTAAAAACATTTCAAATTAGCAATCCGCAGTGGGGTTCGGTATTGATGTAACAGTCAGTACCAAAACCAACTGGATTCCGAACAATACATTTTAATGCAGTACGGAGAAAGGTCTCCGTACAGCATTAGAACCGAGGCTTGATTCTTTCAACACTAGTTATCAGACTCTTTGAGAGGTAATCTCAAGAGATAATATTCTCTCCCTCCACACATCTATCTAAATATACAAAAAGGCATCTGCTTCTTGGAGGTTCTTACAGTGACTCATTTTGCTGCCAATTAGGAACACATTGAATAGAGAAGGCGACGCACTGATATCTGGATACTAAAGCGGAAAGAAAGCTGGGTAAGAAGCTGTCCTCATATGGCAGAAGTAACGAGGCAAAATCGCCATATTTCAGTCCTCACTTTAGTGCAGGGATGCCCAACCTGTGGCCTCTAGCTGTCTGGGCATGTTGGGAGTTGTCCTCCAGCCAGTGCAAAACTACTGCAGGTTGGGCATCCCTACTTAAGACTATCACAACCCCTTCCTGACCCTGCAATTTTCCAATTTTTAGAAATAATCTTTTTTATTGTTTTTTCAATTACAAACGTAGAAAGCATTGAATCCAGCAATATGATGTATAAGCATAAAGACAATAACATAATGAATCAAGCAGTACAATCGGTTATTCTTGGACTGAAAGGAACGCAGGCATGCAGCGCTCCTCTAACTGTTGAGATTCACAGAAGCAGAGGAGGACATCAACTGCTGAAGTCACACAATTTAACATTACTTAAGTAACAAGAAGACACTCAGGAAGGGCAGCAGCTAGAATGATGCAGGTTCTATGTGTCATGGGGTGAAATGTGTGTTTAACAACCATGGGGCCCATGTGCTAACTCTAATTGCAGGGTTCATCATAGATTCTGGTAGAATTTTCTCATATCTGCAGGAAGTATTTAAGGTTTGAATGACCTCCGCTAGAACTGGAGGCTCAACTGATTTCCAGTGTCTAGTAATTATTAGTTTGGCACTTAACATGATATGGCCAGTAATACGTCTATATTCATGGGGGGTGGGATCCATCCCAATAAATAAGAGGGCCAATGCAGGAGAAGGGGTACCGTAATTTGTACACCAGAACTTGTGTAATTAAAGAGAATGTTTGCTGCCAGAAATTGGACACGACCATAAGATATGGTATAATGAACCGGTTTTCCCACTGTGTCTCCAACAACATGCAGGTGTACCTGGAAATATGGTACTCAATCTGAGAGGGGTAAAGTACCACCTGAGGAAGGACTTTATCCCAGCTTCATATAGGGTGGTGCACTTAAAAGTGGATGCTATAAAGCTCGCTGCCCTGGCCCACTCCTCCTCAGAGAACGTAGTATTCAGTTCTTTTTCCCAATTATACATTAGAGATGATTTAATAAACTTAGATTTGTCACCTATTAAGTCATATATGTAACGAGTGGTGTGGTTTTTAAACAGACAATGAGTTTGGAACAATCTGATGATGTCAGACTGAGTCTTGGGAGGAGATTGGAGGAGGGAGCCTAGGCAATGGCGAACCCTTAGGTATGAAAGGAATTCCGATTGAGGCAGGTTTCTAGTCCTTTGGAGAAATTCGAAGGGAACCATTTTTGCGTTTTCAATTAACTAAGCGGCCGAGGATATTCCTGCAGAGTGCCATGTAGAAAGGTCAATGTTACCTATAAGCTTCTCTACGGCATAAATGGATACATGAGAGAGTGAGGTAAGATTCGAGGTACCCTGCAGATGATGAAACTGTGACCAAAGAGATCCAGCATGGGCTATTGTTAAGAGAGTGGGGTGAGGTGAAACATATTTCCATATGGCTAAACAAAGGAAGTCTTTCAAAGTGCCTCCCGTTAGGGATTAAGCTTCGATCTGTACCCAGGATTTATCTGAGATGGGATTCCACCACTCTCTAAGAAAAGAAAGACCTATGGAGCAAAAGTAGTCACTGATTCATGGGAGGCCAATACCACCTGCCCTTTTCTTCCTGAACATTAGAGGTAGGGCTATTCTAGGACGACCTGTGCTCCATATGCAGGAATTAAGGCATTTCAGTTTTTTTAAATATGTCGAATAGCGGGATTGGTAGTGCTCGGAAAACATATCAACTTGGGAAGAGTGATCATTTGAAAAGCCGCTACTCTGCCAATCCAAGATACGTCCTTCATGCTGAAACTTGAGAAGTCTTTTGACATAGTTGAGATAAGGGGCTCATAGTTGTTCTGGTATGAAAGCGAACAAGGATAGGCAAGTTTAATTCCGAGGTACGGAAGAGTCAATGTCTGCCGATCCAGACGGAATGTGCCCTTCGGGTATCTAAGTTCAGGTAACGGGATGTTAATGGGGAGGGCTTGAGATTTGGAGCTGTTAATCTTGTAGTAGGAAAGAGAGCCAAAAAAAGAAATTAGTGAAAATGCGCGCTTCAATGAGTGGCTGGGGTTTGTGACTGTGAGAATAATGTTGTCTGAATACAAAGAGATGATGTGTGACAAGGTTCCTATCTTCAAGCCATCTATTTCTGTGGAGATCGGATATGCTGAGCCAAGGGTTTAAGAGCCATTATAAATATGAGAGGGGATAGTGGACAGCTTTGACGGGACACATTGGTGATGTGGAAGGCATCTGAAAGAACCCCATTGACAAAGACCTTAGCTGTAGGGTCAGAGTATAACCCTTGCACTGCGTTAACAATGGGGCCGGTGAAACCCATTGTTCCAAGTACAGAAAAGGCAAATGACCAGTGGAGGCGGTCAAACGACTTTTCCACGTCCAGTGTAATTGCTACCAGGGGGGTGTTTTTAATCTCTGCTACATTAAAAAGGTTAAACAGCCTCCTCGTGTTATCTGATGTCTGTCTGCCCTTGACAAATCCAGTTTGGTCCTCTTCCACTAAGTGGGGGAGGATAAGGGCTAATCTGTTGGCGATTAATTTAGAAAATATTTTAATGTCCGAATTAAGGAGGGAAATGGGTCTGAAGTTTTGTGGGGAGTCCGCGGGTTTACCTGGTTTAGGAAAAGTGATAATCAGGGCCATCAACATGTCCGGAGGGAATGCGACGCCTGACATGATGTGTTAAAACATGGATGATAGGTGAGGGGTAAGAGAGGTTCGAAAGTGTTTGTAGTATTCATTTGATAATCCATTAGGGCCTGGGGACTTGCCCACTGGGAGGGAGGTTAGCAATTTTTTTGAGTTCTAGCTCCGAAATGGGAGCGTTCGGGGAAACTAGTTGGGATGGGGTCAGTTTCGGCAACTGGGCTTTGGCTAGAAAGTCTTGTTCTAAGGCCTCGTAATTTGCTGGAAGATCAGTGCTATCTCTGAGATTGTACAGGTCTTTTTGTAGTACAGGCGGAATTGGTCTGCAATGTCTCTAGGGTCCAGAAGTTTAGCTTTGGACAGTGGGTTGAGTAAGAAAGGGATTTTTGCTTTGGACTGTTGTTGTTTGAGTTTATGAGCTAACAATTTGCCTGCTTTGTTCCCTTGAGCATAATACTTAGCTTTAAGTTTGAGGAGTGATTTGTTGAAATCTCTGTTGAGGATATTCCTCAATTTGTCCCTTTCAGACTGAAGTATAGCTGAGGTCTCTGCTGAGGGCCGCTGTTTGTAACTTTTTTCCAATTGTGAGATTTTACCTAGGGTCAATGTAATCTCTTTTTCTCATCTTTTCTTTTTCGTATGGCTTAATTTGATAAGGAGACCTCTGATGAAGACCTTATGGGCTTGCCAGACTGTTTGTGGGTTATCTACGGAGCCCACATTAAATTGGAAAAATTCCTGTACAGCATGTGAAATCTCGGGTTTGTATTGAGAATGGGTAAACAGGTACGAGTTGTTTCGCCAAATCGGGGGCAGGGTGGGCCTGATATTTTTCTGCCAATGACAGTGTAATGGGGGCGTGATCAGACCATTGGATTAGGCCAATGGCTGATTCTGTGGTGTGGAAGAGGGTTGTGTGGTCTACAAGGAACATGTCTATTCGAGAGTAGAAAGAGTGTATGGGGGAGAAAAAGGTATAGTCCCTCTCTTGGCTGTGCCTTGCCCACCAGACGTCAACCAGGCCTTCGGATAAGATAAAGGATGCTAAGCCTGTGAGAGGGCGTCTGGAGGGGTTGGTAGAGTCAAGAGAGGGATCTGAGATGGAGTTAAAATCTCCACATGGGATTAGCTTACCCTGTTTCACCTTGTGGACTTGTCTCATTACCTTGTGCAAGAAGGATATTTGGCATTCATTGGGTGAATATATATTCACAAGCGTGTAGACAACATTGTTCACTATGCATACCAGCATCACAAACCTGCCTCTGTGGTCAGTGATCTGAGAAATTGGAGAAAAGGAGACAGAGTTTTTAACAGCTGTAAAGACCCTTTTAGATTTCTTCACATTATGTGAGTGGATAATAACAGGGAAGAGACGGTGTCTGTCTGCAAGAGGTGAGATTCCTGCACACAGAATATATCTGCGCTAGTGGACAGCACCTCCCTCCATAAGTAAGACCTTTTCTGCGGACAGTTTAGCCCCTTGGTGTTGAGGGAGAGAAATTTCAGTCCCATGGCTTGGGGTGGAAGCACTGGGTATGATTGCTGCCATTCTTGAGATGACCTATAAGAGTGTGACCATACATATGAACACAATCTGGGTATCTAGAAGAAAGAATAAAGCACATAATAAAGAACAACAAAAAAAGCCAAAAGTCCACAACTGAAAAGCGCCATTGTTGGCGGAGAGGGGCGACAGTTCCATTTAGAAGCCAGATGCTCCAGTTACAACCGATAAAAATTGGAATAACTGAAGCCTGAGGTAGCACCTAAAGTAAAGGAGAAAAAGGAAAAAGAAAACTGCAACAAGCAGCCATTAATATCCTCCTCCCCTGCCACCCAAATGGAAGGAAGGTAATACGGGAGATCTCTGCCACCTTATCAGAAATAGAAGTAAACGGCTGATTATCCTCAGGGTAAAGAAGATTGTTAAAGGATGCCCTAAGGTAGTCATGTGTTACTTGACCTGTGGGTCAGTCTATGAAAGGGCTTTGGAAGGGTCTGGACTGATCCCAAGAAAGTTCTCCAGTAGATAATTATAGGAAGGACTTCCTCACCGGTCTGTCTGTGGTTTGTAGGTGAATGGCGGTTTTCCCGGTTCGAGCACTGCAATAGGGATTTGCCAAATCTTCAGCAAATGCTTGCCCTCTTCCAGAGTGAGAACTACGTGGGTATTTCCATTTTTAGAGATGATTAGTTTGAGCTGGTATCCCCATTTGTAGGCAATATTGCAGTTGCATAGAGATGTTGTGATGGGCAGTAAGGAGCGGAGTTGCCGCAATGTTGCCACGGAGAGGTCTCTATAAAGATGTATTGAATGGAAAGGAGCAGGCAGCGTGCCCAATTTTCTGGCTGCTGACATCACCGCTTCTTTGGTGGTAAAGAAATGAATGCAAGCCAGGGTGTCCCTTGGGATTTCAAGATCCATGTGTTTCGGTTTTGGGACCCCATGTGCCCTGTCTATTATTAGATCTTAAGAAGACAAGTGAGGGAGCAGAGCTATGAAAAGTTTTTGTATAAATGGGGTTAGCTTATCGCCCGAGATTTCCTCTGGGATGCCTCAGAATTTTATATTATTTCTACGCGAGCGGTCTTCGAGGTCCACCATTTACAATTTTAGTGCTTCTACCTCATCTGCCATGTCGTTATGGGCGTCTGAGACTGCGTTTTGGGATGACGCAAAGTTAGACATTTTGGATTCTACATGGATCATACGGTCCTCTACCTCCTGTATTTTAGTGGATATGGGAGTCAGTAAAGTGGCTAAGTCCTCGTGCATGGATATTCACATATAAATAATGGAAGGAGTGTTAAAGATGAGTGAATTTTATTCTATATTTTGTATCTTTAGGACTGTAATGAGTTAACTTTTTCTTCTCCAAGTGCCCACCCACCCCATCTTTGTTTCAAGACTGGAGAAGAGGGGGGGGGGGGGCGCAAAGAGCTGTGCTGTGGGCAGCGTCTGGTTTCTCATCCTTGTACATGTGTCCCAAGAGAGGTATATAGAGTGTGAAGGAGTGCATAAGCCAATCATATGGCTCGATGATATGTACAGTGGAGGAAATAATTATTTGACCCCTCACTGATTTTGTAAGTTTGTCCAATGACAAAGAAATGAAAAGTCTCAGAACAGTATCATTTCAATGGTAGGTTTATTGTAACAGTGGCAGATAGCACATCAAAAGGAAAATCGAAAAAATAACTTTAAATAAAAGATAGCAACTGATTTGCATTTCATTGAGTGAAATAAGTATTTGAACCCCTACCAACCATTAAGAGTTCTGGCTCCCACAGAGTGGTTAGACACTTCTACTCAATTAGTCACCCTCATTAAGGACACCTGTCTTAACTAGTCACCTGTATAAAAGACACCTGTCCACAGAATCAATCAATCAAGCAGACTCCAAACTCTCCAACATGGGAAAGACCAAAGAGCTGTCCAAGGATGTCAGAGACAAAATTGTAGACCTGCACAAGGCTGGAATGGGCTACAAAACCATTAGCAAGAAGCTGGGAGAGAAGGTGACAACTGTTGGTGCGATTGTTCGAAAATGGAAGGAGCACAAAATGACCATCAATCGACCTCGCTCTGGGGCTCCACGCAAGATCTCACCTCGTGGGGTGTCAATGGTTCTGAGAAAGGTGAAAAAGCATCCTAGAACTACACGGGAGGAGTTAGTTAATGACCTCAAATTAGCAGGGACCACAGTCACCAAGAAAACCATTGGAAACACATTACACCGCAATGGATTAAAATCCTGCAGGGCTCGCAAGGTCCCCCTGCTCAGGAAGGCACATGTGCAGGCCCGTCTGAAGTTTGCCAATGAACACCTGAATGATTCAGAGAGTGACTGGGAGAAGGTGCTGTGGTCTGATGAGACCAAAATAGAGCTCTTTGGCATTAACTCAACTCGCTGTGTTTGGAGGAAGAAAAATGCTGCCTATGACCCCCAAAACACCGTCCCCACCGTCAAGCATGGGGGTGGAAACATTTTGCTTTGGGGGTGTTTTTCTGCTAAGGGCACAGGACAACTTATTCGCATAAACGGGAAAATGGACGGAGCCATGTATCGTGAAATCCTGAGCGACAACCTCCTTCCCTCTGCCAGGAAACTGAAAATGGGTCGTGGATGGGTGTTCCAGCACGACAATGACCCAAAACATACAGCAAAGGCAACAAAGGAGTGGCTCAAGAAGAAGCACATTAAGGTCATGGAGTGGCCTAGTCAGTCTCCGGACCTTAATCCAATCGAAAACCTATGGAGGGAGCTCAAGCTCAGAGTTGCACAGAGACAGCCTCGAAACCTTAGGGATTTAGAGATGATCTGCAAAGAGGAGTGGACCAACATTCCTCCTAAAATGTGCGCAAACTTGGTCATCAATTACAAGAAACGTTTGACCTCTGTGCTTGCAAACAAGGGTTTTTCCACCAAGTATTAAGTCTTTTTTTGTTAGAGGGTTCAAATACTTATTTCACTCAATGAAATGCAAATCAGTTGCTATCTTTTATTTAAAGTTATTTTTTCGATTTTCCTTTTGATGTGCTATCTGCCACTGTTACAATAAACCTACCATTGAAATGATACTGTTCTGAGACTTTTCATTTCTTTGTCATTGGACATACTTACAAAATCAGTGAGGGGTCAAATAATTATTTCCTCCACTGTATATATTATTCACTGCCTATAGAGAAGCACCTCTTTGAAGTGTCACATATGACGTATGCAGTATTATTGTTAGAATAGAAGCCATTACAAAATGGCGACGGTAACCAGATGTTTACATTAGTTCACATTCCAAAGTAGTGCCCAGTGCACAGATGCTGGTGTATTATCTCCTCTCTCTTATCTCTTCTTCCTTTTTGACCAATGAAACAATGTTTTATGCCTTAGTGAGGACTGCCCTCTTCTGAAGATGTATATACGCTTACCCCATGTAATAAAAGTTAGAGATTGCTTTGACCAACTTCTGTGTCAGTGTCTAGTCTCTCAACCACGCGTGGATATTAACCCCCTGGGGGTACATTGATTTGGAGCACCAGAGTGTATCTCAAATGCTCTAATTTGGGGCGTCTTTATCAGGAGTATAACAACATATACTTTGTGACTACTTTGGGTACTGGCAGCGATATATAGACATCCAAGATACTTTCTATATACACTCACCTAAAGAATTATTAGGAACATCACACTAATACGGTGTTGGACCCCCTTTTGCCTTCAGAACTGCCTTAATTCTACGTGGCATTGATTCAAAAAGGTGCTGATAGCATTCTTTAGAAATGTTGGCCCATATTGATAGGATAGCATCTTGCAGTTAATGGAGATTTGAGGGATGCACATCCAAAGCACGAAGCTCCCGTTTCACCACATCCCAAAGATGCTCTATTGGGTTGAGATCTGGTGACTTTGGGGGCTATTTTAGTACAGTGAACTCATTGTCATGTTCAAGAAACCAATTTGAAATGATTCGAGCTTTGTTATATGGTGCATTATCCTGCTGGAAGTAGCCATCAGAGGATGGATACATGTTCTCATTCTGTTTACGCCAAATTCGGACTCTACCATTTGAATGTCTCAACAGAAATCGAGACTCATCAGACCAGGCAACATTTTTTCAGTCTTCAACAATCCAATTTTGGTGAGCTCGTGCAAATTGTAGCCTCTTTTTCCTATTTGTAGTGGAGATGAGTGGTACCCGGTGGGGTCTTCTGCTGTTGTAGCCCATCCGCCTCAAGGTTGTGCGTGTTGTGGCTTCACAAATGCTTTGCTGCATAACTCGGTTGTAACGAGTGGTTATTTCAGTCAACGTTGCTCTTCTATCAGCTTGAATCAGTCGGCCCATTCTCCTCTGACCTCTAGCATCCACAAGGCATTTTTGCCCACAGGACTGCCGCATACTGGATGTTTTTCCCTTTTCACACCATTCTTTGTAAACCCTAGAAATGGTTGTGCGTGAAAATCCCAGTAACTGAGCAGATTGTGAAATACTCAGACCGGCCCGTCTGGCACCAACAACCATGCCATGCTCAAAATTGCTTAAATCACCTTTCTTTCCCATTCTGACATTCAGTTTGGAGTTCAGGAGATTGTCTTGACCAGGACCACACCCCTAAATGCATTGAAGCAACTGCCATGTGATTGGTTGACTAGATATTTGCATTAATGAGAAATAGAACAGGTGTTCCTAATAATTCTTTAGGTGAGTGTATATGTATAATAAATATTGAATGTTATATACCAGAAAAGTCTACGTATATAAATATACTTTCATATGAGGTGTGCACAACTAACCTACATTTTATAATTACCTTGTATTTTATAGACTGGGTGTGTCTATCAGTTGGAGCACCCGTTCCATATACAATAAACAGGTGAGCCGTCACAACCCAATATACCTTGTGCATGGAAGCTTTCAGGGCTTGGAGCATCGGCTTCAGAGTGTCCTCGGAGGTGGGGAATAAGGTAATAGAGTCCTCACCAGGGAACACACTGTTAGAAGACAAGAGAGAGTTGCCAACCTGAATGTCAGAAGAGGTTTCCAGGCATTGTCTCCTCTTTTGTGTGCTGTTGTAGGGATAGGCGCGCACATTGCCAGCGCCATCTTGAAAAGGCACGCGACCCGATTCTGCCGCTCTGATATCTTCTGAGGGGAAGGTAGGGATAAGATTCTGGGCGGGAAGTGTTTGAGGAATCCGGAGGAGGTGAGGGAGGATCAGCGCTGATGACTTGTGCAGGGGTCAGCGCCTGGACTGGAGAGGTGGAAGCAGCAGATCAGGGCTGGCGGCACCATCTTGGATCTTTCATTTTTCAAAGTATTTTTCCAGGTTTTCGCTGGTAAGTCTTGGAAGTTGCCTCTTGAATTTACCCATGGTAATGGTCACCCGTTCGGGTTGTTTCTGGTCCAGAATGGATGGCAGGGATGGAGGGAATGCTCTAAACAGTCGCTAAGGTGCAGGAGCAGTGCACTCACGCAGCCATCGCTCTCGGCGGACAAGCCACGCCCCCAATTTTCAGTTTTTTACTTCCTGCTTCCCTAGAGCCAAAAACGTTTTTATTTTTGCGTTCACTTAGCTGTGTGAGGGATTAGGATTACAAAGATACAGCATTTGTATAGTTTTGTCTACAGATCCGTGGAAAGGCTCATTTTTTATGTGGTGATCTGTAGTGTTTATTGATTCCACTTTCTTTTCACTTTAACATGCGATTGTCGGATCGTTACTCCCATAGATTGCAATAATTTAACATTGGAGTCCATGGGGATTCACTATGTTCCTGCCTTCAGAAGGCCTGAGGCTGCCATGGTAAATAAAAGTCTCCCTTGATCAGACCCCAGGAGCACAGTGCTGTGGTCACAATTGGCCATGCCATCTGAGGGGTTAAAGGGGTTGTGCCATGAAAAAACTCTACATGTTTCAAACCAGCACCTGTATCTGAATACTTTTGTAATTGTTTGTAATTAAAAATTTAGTATAACCAGTGAGCTATTCAATAAAATGTATCTCTATATCGCCACCTGCTGTTTGTGGTGGTCACACGCACTTAGTTTAAAGGGAATATCATCAGAAAAAAAAAGTTGGTTTAAATCACGTTTTTATGTCAAATGTGTTGTGTGGTGTGTTTTTATTTTTTTATGTCACTATTTATATTTAAAAAAAACTGTATATAATCTTGCAATTTTCATATTGGCCACTAGGCCTAATAATAAGTCTTAGGCCCCATTCACACGTCTGCAATTTTGTTCCGGAACGGAATTGTGGACCCATTCATTTCTATGGGGACGCACGATGTGCGGCCCGGCTCCGGAAATGCGGACCTGCACTTCCGGGTCCGCATTTTCGTTCCCGAAAAAAATAGAACATGTCCTCTTCTTGTCCACAATTGCGTACAAGAATAAACATATTCTATTAGTGCCGGCGATGTGCGGTCCGCAAAATGCGGAACGCACATTGCTGGTGTCCGTGTTTTGCAGCTCCGTGGATCCGCAAAACACGCTACGGAAGTGTGAATGGACCTTTAATGTTCTGTTCTGTGCAGGAAACTTTTCAGTACCATTATCTTTATCACCACAGGCATAGTAAAGGTGGATTTAGACTATTCTGTAGCCGATTGTTGGGAAGGAAGCGTTGCTTCCTGACAGTCGGCTGCTCTTTCAGTGAAGGACACCGCTGTATTTACACGCAGTGATCTCAACTGTATGATGACGGGGATCGATATTACCATCCCTGGTCCTCATACAGAATAATGGTTTCTGAGCAGCAGATCGCTGTTTAGATCACACAATCTCCTGCCCAGAAACTATGATGAACGAGTGTTTCGCTCGTTCATCACGTGAACGGCAGCACATGGGCAGATTGGTGGGAACGACCATTCGCAGGAACGAGCGTTCCCGATAATCAGGGCATTATTGGCTCATGGAAATGCAGGTTAACAAGGACAAGTAACACCTCTATATAGATAACACAGAATCCACCATTCACAGTAGGTGATATCACAGCTTATCAGCTCCCTCCTGACCTCTGCACAGGTCACAGCATGCCTAGAAAACGCTCCCATAGAAGTCAATGGTGTCAGCTCCTGTCTATAGCCTAGGTAGCTGCCTTTAAAAGACAAAGTCTTAACATATTTGAGGCCTAGTGACCAGTGTGAAAATTGCAATGTTATTTAAACAATAGGTCATTTTCTGATGACACATTCCCTTTAAGGCCCCTTTCACATGGACGAGAATTCCATGTGGGTGCAATGCGTGAGGTGAACGCATTGCACCCACACTGAATCTGGACCCATTCACTTCAATGGTTCTGTTCAGATGAGCCGTGATTTTTAAGCATCACTTGTGCGTTGCGTGAAAATCGCAGCATGTTCTATATTCTGCTTTTTTCACGCAACGCAGGCCCCATAGAAATGAATGGGTCTGTGTGAAAATCGCAAGCATGCACAAGCAAGTGCGGATGCGGTGCGATTTTCACGCATGGTTGCTAGGAGATGATGTAAGTAAATTGATAAAAGTCAATTTACTGTATTATTTCCCCATATAACATGGTTATAAGGGAAAATAATAGCATTCTTAATACAGAATGCTTACTAAAATGTGGCTTTAGGGGTTAATAAAAATAAATAAAAAATTAACTCACCTCATCCACTTGATCGCGCAGCCGGCATCATCATCTTTCTTCTTCTTTCAGGACCTGCCAAAGGACCTTTGATGACGTAATCACGTGGTGAGCGCGGTGACGTCAGCGCAGGTCCTGCTGAATGAAGATAGAAGATTTATATCTTCAGTCAGCAGGACCTGCGCTGACGTCACCGCGCTCACATCATCAAAGGTCCTTTGGCGGGTCCTGAAAGAAGAAGAAAGAAGATGTCAGCTGCCCGAAAAACAGGATGAGGTGAGTAATTTTTTTTTTTTTTATTAACCCCTAAAGCCACATTTTAGTAAGCATTCTGTATTAAGAATGCTATTATTTTCCCTTATAACCATGTTATAAGGGAAAATAATAAAATCTACAGAACACCTAACCCAAACCCGAACTTCAGGTTCGGGTCTGGGTACCACAGTCAGTTTTTTATCACGTGCATGCAAAGCACATTGCACCCGCATAATAAAAACTGAACATCGGAACGCAATCGCAGTCAAAACTGACTGCAATCGCGTACCTACTCACACGATTTTCCCTGACACGCTAAATAAAGAGGACCTGTCAACTCTCCTGACATGCCTGTTTTAATAACTACATGCTTTCCCCATGTAATTCTGGAATATATCAATCTATTCTTATCGCTCTATGATGTGCTATTCCTGTATTACTCCTGTTAGAAGTTTACAAATAAATTGCCAGCAGTAAAGGTAAAGGTACTGCTGGGCGTTACCAGTAGCGGGTGTGTCTGACACTGTCCAATCAGTTCTGCTGGTGTCAGACTGTGCAGGAACACACATCTGTACCCTTACTGCAAGCTGCTGACACTTCATTCACAAACTTCTAGTAGAAATAACAGAGAAATGGCACAACATAGAGACATAAGAATAGATGCTCCAGAATTGTTATTACGGTAAATGGAAAATGCTGTACGGAGGTGTCTTTGAAAAGCTGCCGGGAGCCTGCATCGCTCACCATATCTTCGGTGAGTGCAGCCACTCCCTGAAACAGTTAATCATCAGGGATGGCGGGACTCGGACCCCCGCAGATGTGATAATGATGCCCTATCCTGAGGATAAGTCATTATTATCTTTTCGAGGATAACCCCTTTGAGCCCATTCAGACAGATCAACTGACTTCCAATAAACCGATCTGACTTTGTGTAATTAGTAACCTAGGCACTGATTTATCATACTTTCACTCCAGAATTCTGGTGTCAAAAAGTTGCAAAAATAGGGCTTTTGCAACTTTTTTCACTTGCTTGCACAAAATTTAAGCGATTGCACAAAATTTTGTGACTTTTTGCATTTTTACACCACTCACTCCAGTTTTGTAAGGTGGTTAAGGTTAAATATGTTAATGAGTTTCACTATACGAAAGTATCAGGTCTAAGGATAAGACAAATTTATCAATTTCTTCTCATGAGAAATCTAGACTGTGGGTTCCAGGAGGTACATAAAGTGATGGCAAATAGTGTAGACATTAGGAGGCACTTAGAGCAATCCAGGAGATAATGGCTCAAATTTACTAATGTGAGTGCACCTAGACGTTATCAGAAATTGTGCCAAATTGCAAATTTGTTAAATTTGGCACAGATTTGGTGCAATTTGGCTAATCTAGTTAAAAAAAATCCATTGCTCCTAGCTCATTAAAGGGACTAATTGGAAAAGTGCCATGGCCTGAGATGTGACATTTTGTTCCAAAATTGCGCCAAAGTTGTGTAAAATTCTGTCACAAAAAAAAGCCAACCAATAGTGTCTATCCATGTACCTCATTTATCATCCAGAGTCACTGTGATAAATTTGGTGCATGTCTACAGGATCAGTAAATCTGCCTCAATGTTTCCTTTCAAAACTAGACAGAAAAAAAACATCATAAACATAAGTAGAAAATAATGCCTAAGACAAAGAAGATCTCCTGGAATCTGCCTGGTCCTGATACAGGATGCAATCTATACTGACAAAATGTGTTTTCTACAGACCATAGAGCCGGCATCATGGCAAATACGTAGTAATTATATAAGAGGATATGGGGAAATAATGAGGATAAAATAATGGGTGTAGCCGGTTCTGGTGCTGAGCAGATTCAAAGTAAACCAGACATTGGGACCTTAACATGCCCTCTAGAGCTACTGTGCTTTGGAGCCCACATTTCAACACCACATGGGGCTGAGAAACTCCAACAGGCGTCACAGCAATGATAATCTGTAGTACATGGGGCTTGTGCCAGTGTGCAGGATGCAGAGGTGAACACTCTCCAACAGACATGGAGCTTATCTATATCTCAAGGCACATACAGATCCTACCAGAGGAGCATATAGGGACATTGATTCTCCAGAGAATAAAAGGGGCCACCTGCAGCAAAAAATCCTATGTTCTCTAGATTCAGAGGAAAACGGTATGTGTGGTGGATGGGATAGGGTGGCTTCTCTAGAGGGTGGAGTTAGTTTGAACTGTCTTCCCAGTTACATACAAAATGTTAAAACCATGCTCAACATCTACAATATGGAGCACAAATGGTTTATGTTCCCTAAACAAACATCCCATGAGGTTTTATACAGTCTATACTTTAATAGGGTTGCATGCAGTATAAATTAGGACAGAGAGATCAGGACACTTCACACCCCATCACAGCTTTGCAAAATTGAAAAGGGAGAGGAAGGTGGCCATTTAGGTATGCACCCTTCCCTTATGGAGCAAGGGAGGATGCCTGCAATGTTGTACATCTCAGGAATCTGTTTGGGGGTGCATGTCAAAACCGTGTGTGCTTTTTCCAGTGCAGTACATTCCCAACTACACCATCTGAATAAAACTTAATTCTAATTAAAGCTTCTAGCTTCTCCTGGCATGTGCCTAAATAATAGGAGCATAGTTTTTGGGCTCCCACAAGCTTCAGCAGATGCCCGGGACGCATGAACAGATGTCTACACACCGTTCTAAAGTGGAAATACCGTTATTTATGTGAATCTGCTATGATCTCACAGTTTCATCTCTCCAGCCATCTGTGACCTTAGTTAATGTATATAACAGTCACCAACATGATCACCAAAAAGCCTACACTTCGTAAGCAGGCACATAATGAGGAGCCATTGGGTTCAGATCTTCTGTTTTTGTTTTTCTATATTTATGTTGAGGATTAATTAGGAAGAACATCTCAGACCCATCAGTTACAATTATTTATCAGAAACTGGATTGGGGGTCACTCAAATATTTAGGCAAACACGGTATAGGTGATCCACATAAAATTTATAGGCTTGAATAATCACTTTACAATATTATACATAAAACATTTCATAAAAGAATAGATAAAAAATAAAACAATATAACACTATACTAAAAGATCATAAGTTGGGAACCTGTATTCCAACAACACTAAAGGTCTCTGAGAGGCTGTGCCAAAAAAGTACTGGTAGGTTTCCAGAGGTAATTGGCGATTAGTTGCACATTCTTATAATTCAAAAGCAGCTATAATGGGTAAACTGCAAGTAGACTTGTAATTGACAAGTCACAAATGTCAGTGTGTCCACAAATATGTACGGTACTTTACCGCTCCTGTAGCTGGTCCGCTTGTACGTCAGGTTAGCTGATGCGGTGCTCTATTTTGAGCTGTCAGGACCTGTGAGTCGGCTTGTGCAGGGAAGTTCCCCGGATGTAGCGGTAGCGATTGTATTACCGCTTTGACCTTCCAGGACCTGTGTGGCGTCCCACGTGGTTTGCTGGCGGTCAGGTGTTTCCAGGCGGGATTTTCAAACTTCTTAAGTGTAGCAGACTTGTTCCGTACTCATGTGGACATCCAATTGTATTCTTCTTAGTAGTCCCTCACTGTCATTCACCAAACGCGTTTCGGGGTAAAAAAGACCCCTTCCTCAGTCCAAGCCACTGAGGAAGGGGTCTTTTTTACCCCGAAACGCGTTTGGTGAATGACAGTGAGGGACTACTAAGAAGAATACAATTGGATGTCCACATGAGTACGGAACAAGTCTGCTACACTTAAGAAGTTTGAAAATCCCGCCTGGAAACACCTGACCGCCAGCAAACCACGTGGGACGCCACACAGGTCCTGGAAGGTCAAAGCGGTAATACAATCGCTACCGCTACATCCGGGGAACTTCCCTGCACAAGCCGACTCACAGGTCCTGACAGCTCAAAATAGAGCACCGCATCAGCTAACCTGACGTACAAGCGGACCAGCTACAGGAGCGGTAAAGTACCGTACATATTTGTGGACACACTGACATTTGTGACTTGTCAATTACAAGTCTACTTGCAGTTTACCCATTATAGCTGCTTTTGAATTATAAGAATGTGCAACTAATCGCCAATTACCTCTGGAAACCTACCAGCGCTTTTTTGGCACAGCCTCTCAGAGACCTTTAGTGTTGTTGGAATACAGGTTCCCAACTTATGATCTTTTAGTATAGTGTTATATTGTTTTATTTTTTATCTATTCTTTTATGAAATGTTTTATGTATAATATTGTAAAGTGATTATTCAAGCCTATAAATTTTATGTGGATCACCTATACCGTGTTTGCCTAAATATTTGAGTGACCCCCAATCCAGTTTCTTACAATTACCTCTTTATACCAGCATTTGGGAGTGCTGTGGGGAGTGCACCATTCCAGAAGTGGAACAGTGAGAGAGCCACCATTTCTTTTCCATTTTACAATTATTTATCACACTAAATCCAACACTCAGGTTTCTGAGGAATCTACACGTACAGGACTTGGACAAGTTGGCCAACAAATACAGACTAGAAGATACTGAGGAGGTGATAACGTGGAATAACAGAAAAGTCCTGTGTCACATTCTAAGCAGATATAATCAGATAACAGTACAGTAGTGGAGGTGGACACCCAGGAACGTTAATTAGCGCACCGCTGCCAGTGCTCAAGTTAGATGCTGTCTGGCAGTTGAATTTAGACCACACCGGAGACTTCTCAACCGAGTGAACATCTACACAGGGAAGACATCGGATGGGGCGGCAGGTTCTCCCCTTAGTCTGATTTCTCCTGACCCTAATTAAATCCTAAAGTGCTAGGCTGACAGAAGAACCTGAAGAAGGTAATTACACAGGCAAACATTGTAATTTAAAAAAACTGACAAACCCACCGAGAAGAGAGGAAAATCACCATAAGACAGCAACATTTGTGAGAACTAAATGCAGCAAACTCACATATGAGCACCACCACAACTCAATTTTCTACACAATCTGTACAGTATCCTACTGCAACCAGGTCACAACATCCCAAGATGCTCTAGAAATATATATGAAGGGATGTATGAATTTCTGCTCAGGGGTACACTCATACAGGGCACAGCCGGTTTCATAGGGAAAATTATTAGCTGTTCAGAAAAAAAGGTTAGAGATAAACAACACTAAGGCCCCTTTCACACGGGCGAGTATTCCGCGCGGATGCGATGCGTGAGGTGAACGCATTGCACCCACACTGAATACCGACCCATTCATTTCTATGGGGCTGTTCACATGAGCAGTGATTTTCACGCATCACTTGTGTGTTGCGTGAAAATCGCAGCATGCTCTATATTCTGCGTTTTTCACGCAACGCAGGCCCCATAGAAGTGAATGGGGTTGCATGAAAATCGCAAGCATCCGCAAGCAAGTTGCTAGGTGACAGTCTATTCACTGTATTATTTTCCCTTATAACATGGTTATAAGGGAAAATAATAGCATTCTGAATACAGAATGCTAAGTAGGTGATCAATTGAGGGTTAAAAAAAATTAACTCACCTTCTCCTCTTGTTCACGTAGTTCCCGGTCTCTTCTTTACTTCTTAAAAGATGAACTGCCGGCTAGGACCTGTGGTGACGTCAGATCACATGCTCCAATCACATGGTCCATCACCACGGTGATGGAGCATGTGATTGGAGCATGTGATCTGACGTCACCAAAGATCCTTTAGCCCACAGCTCATCATTAAAGAAGAGACCGGGAACTACGCGAACAAGAGGAGAAGGTGAGTTAATTTTTATTTATTTTTTTAACCCTCAATTGATCACCTACTAAGCATTCTGTATTCAGAATGCTATTATTTTCCCTTATAACCATGTTATAAGGGAAAATAATAACATCTACACCACACCTAACCCAAGCCCGAACTTCTGTGAAGAAGTTCGGGTTTGGGTACCAAACATGCGTGATTTTTCTTACGCGAGTGCAAAACGCATTACAATGTTTTGCACACGCGCGGAAAAATCGCGGGTGTTCCCGCAACGCACCCGCACATTTTCCCGCACCGCCCGTGTGAAAGAGGCCAAAGTGAAGAACTATCCGCTGAGGAGACCCTGATGCACAAGGCTCCAGCATGTTATATGTGCACTAAGCAATATACAGCCATATGCAGGAGGATGTACAGAGGTACGTACGGCTCCAGGCTATAAAGAAAATCACTTGGGTGCTTATGACGCTTAAATCTAAAAATTTAAACCCAAATGCATTTTTTTTGTTACCTAATTGGATACTAGAGTCATTCAGAGGGGAAGGGCTGAAAAGCAGTCATTGCACAGTCCAAGACACTAAAAGCCATCTAGATACTTGATCTGTCATGCAACCCACCTGACCATGAGGAATGTTTGCCTTGCTCTCCCCATCACCTGTAATGGTGTCAGAAGTTCTGAAGGTTTAAAACTGCTTGCAAACTCCCTTAAAATATATGTCAGTGCAGCAGGGCAGTAGTCAGGAAAAATAAAAATCAAAAAATGTAAGCTAGCTTAGTGATATTTTTGGTAGCACTGGCAACCATTTTAGTCTATCCAGAGCCTTTGAGTTTCTGTGCAATATAATCAATTATTCTCTCCCAAAATGCAATAGTTCATTATACCTCTGTAATACAATGTCTGATGGAGCATACCACCATTTTTTCCCCTGCTAGATAAATTGGAGGTACACTCCCCCACAGGTCTATAGGTGTAATAAGGCCATGTTCCTGAAGCATGAGGGCTGTCCTGTGGACATGCAGAGATGAGGGCTGTGCTGTGGACATGCAGAGATGAGGGCTGTGCTGTGGACATGCAGAGATGAGGGCTGTCCTGTGGACATGCAGAGATGAGGGCTGTCCTGTGGACATGCAGAGATGAGGGCTGTCCTGTGGACATGCAGAGATGAGGGCTGTCCTGTGGACATGCAGAGATGAGTGCTGTCCTGTGGACATGCAGAGATGAGGGCTGTCCTGTGGACATGCAGAGATGAGGGCCCCGCCTGTGGACATGCAGAGATGAGGGCTGTGCTGTGGACATGCAGAGATGAGGGCTGTCCTGTGGACATGCAGAGATGAGTGCTGTCCTGTGGACATGCAGAGATGAGTGCTGTCCTGTGGACATGCAGAGATGAGGGCTGTCCTGTGGACATGCAGAGATGAGGGCTGTCCTGTGGACATGCAGAGAACCTGGCCATGTGGACATGCAGAGAACCTGGCCATGTGGACATGCAGAGAACCTGGCCATGTGGACATGCAGAGATGAGTGCTGTCCTGTGGACATGCAGAGATGAGGGCTGTCCTGTGGACATGCAGAGATGAGGGCTGTCATGTGGACATGCAGAGATGAGGGCTGTCATGTGGACATGCAGAGATGAGGGCTGTCATGTGGACATGCAGAGATGAGTGCTGTCCTGTGGACATGCAGAGATGAGGGCTGTCCTGTGGACATGCAGAGATGAGGGCTGTCCTGTGGACATGCAGAGATGAGGGCTGTCCTGTGGACATGCAGAGATGAGGGCTGTCCTGTGGACATGCAGAGATGAGGGCTGTCCTGTGGACATGCAGAGATGAGGGCTGTCCTGTGGACATGCAGAGATGAGGGCTGTCCTGTGGACATGCAGAGATGAGGGCTGTCCTGTGGACATGCAGAGATGAGGGCTGTCCTGTGGACATGCAGAGATGAGGGCTGTCCTGTGGACATGCAGAGATGAGGGCTGTCCTGTGGACATGCAGAGATGAGGGCTGTCCTGTGGACATGCAGAGATGAGGGCTGTCCTGTGGACATCCAGAGATGAGGGCTGTCCTGTGGACATGCAGAGATGAGGGCTGTCCTGTGGAAATGCAGAGATGAGGGCTGTCCTGTGGACATGCAGAGATGAGGGCTGTCCTGTGGACATGCAGAGATGAGGGCTGTCCTGTGGACATGCAGAGATGAGGGCTGTCCTGTGGACATGCAGAGATGAGGGCTGTCCTGTGGACATGCAGAGATGAGGGCTGTCCTGTGGACATGCAGAGATGAGGGCTGTCCTGTGGACATGCAGAGATGAGGGCTGTCCTGTGGACATGCAGAGATGAGGGCTGTCCTGTGGACATGCAGAGATGAGGGCTGTCCTGTGGACATGCAGAGATGAGGGCTGTCCTGTGGACATGCAGAGATGAGGGCTGTCCTGTGGACCTGCATGTAGCATAGCCTTGCTCATGCTCTCTGCACCTGATCTGGCTCCTGAAACCTTTCCTTACTTTGACTGTGCCTGGCTTTTTAATGGGACAGATCCATTTCATTTCTGTTCGACTAAATACCCTGCGCGCTGCTAGCTGTGCCCCACGTTCTGGTTTATCAGCTTTTTTCAGCAATTTTTCATTGTTCTTGTGACCCATTTCTTTTTCTATCGCTGCCAAAACACTGGCATTAATCTCTCTTCTCACCGCCTGAAGGGAAACACGGTAATTGGATTTATCTGCTTTTGGAAAGTGTTAGATTTAAGAGAAAAGAGAAGAAAAAGAAAATCACCTTTGTTTTTCAGCAGTGACGCAGCTTCGACTGGTGACTGGTCAGGGAGCCGGATGCCTCTAGAGAAGCATTCAATTAGTACGTGGACCCCCTAACATCAGAAGTCTAATCTATCCAGTCACATGACTGTGAAGCAGCAGGACAATTACCAGTTTATTGGCGCGGTAACACAAAATGTCCCAGAACCTGGCCGAACTTCAATAAACATACATCAACCACATAACCTATAAGGCTGTGCATCGTATCAGGGCGGACTCCTCTGATGGAGCGGAGGATGGAAGGCATCAGAAGCACAATGGACCAACACAAGAGTCTGTTCACATTATCTGTCCCAGTATATCACCTCACTGACAGCTCTTATGGTTTATTATGATGGAGACAGCATCAGTCTGGGTGCAGCAATCACAGCGACAAGATGAGAGCTCAGCGACTTTATATGAGAAGAACGGCAATGACTACTGTGCTTTCCTACCGCCATAGCATCCTCTATGGAGTATTACGAGGTAGCTATGCAGCAAGAAGTCAACTGAACCTCAATCACCTTGTCATCTTCACAGTGTAATAGTCACAGTGTCAGAAACATCTGTTGTTCAAGAGAACAATGTCAGAACCAGTAAGAGCTCCAGGTCTACAGAACAATGAGCAGCGGATGTACTCATCTGCATATATGAGTAAGAGCCCGCTATCATGAACAAGTCCGAACCTTCCTCAGCACGGCCATCTGTCAATATAAATAGGGATGAGCGAATCGACTTCGGATGAAACATCCAAAGTCGATTTGCATAAAACTTTGTTCTAATACTGTACGGAGCAGGAGCTCCATATAGTATTAGAATGTATTGGCTCTGATGAGCAGAAGTTATTACTTCGCGAAGTCTCGCAAGACTTCGCATAATAACTTCCGAAATAAATTTATACTCTAAAAAAACATTTCCTGAACTCGGGTTCGTTTCTAAGGTACCACTTGGAACCGAACCAGAGTTCGGGAAATGTTTTTTTTACAGTATACATCAATTTATGAAGTTATTATGTGAAGTCTCGCGAGACTTCGCAAATCAATAACTTTCGCTCATCAGAGCCAATACATTCTAATACCGTTTCATCCGAAGTCGATTCGCTCATCCCTAATTATAAAAACTAAGCATGGTCCTGACAAGCTAACCATCAGATGCACTAAAGGGGCTGCAACAGGATCAGATCTGGATGCCAAAAATGAGAAGGAAGTCTGTTATTTTCACCTGCCGATAGCAACCTCCTACTGCATATTGCATGATGTAAATTTGTGCATATGACTGCTCTAACATAGTTTGTAAGGCTGAAAAAAAGACATACAGGTGAAACTCGAAAAATTTGAATATCGTGCAAAGTTCATGTATTTCAGTAATGCAACTTAAAAAGGTGAAACTAATATATGAGATTACATTACTCATTACATACAAAGCGAGATATTTCAGGCCTTTATTTGTTATAATTTGGATGATTATGACTTATAGCTTATGAAACCATAAAGTCACAATCTCAGGTACCCTTTGCTCAGGGGGTATGGATTCATTAGCTGACTGGAGTGTGACACTTTGAGCCTAGAATATTAAACCTTTTCACAAAATTCTAATTTTAAGCTGCATTAATGCAATTCCTTTTAATTTGCATAACTGAAATAAATGGACTTTTGCACGATATGTCCATCCAGTCCAGCTTATTATCCTGCAAAGCTGATTCCATAGGAAGAATAGGAGCATGTACTATACTTGTCCGCAATCGTGGACAAGAATAGGTATTTTATACTAGTGTTGCGGCCATGTGCGGTCCGCAAATCGTGGTGCACACACGGCCAATGTCCTTGTTTTGCCGATCCACAAAGCACTACGGCCGTCTGAATGGGCCCTTATATTGATCATCTTTCTGGATACTAAAGTCCACCCGGAATAATAGATCCCTGCACATAATAGTATATTACACATCCACATTCATAACTATCCTGCAGGAGATACAAAATACAATTCCTCTACAGTACACCCAGGCTCGGACTGGCCCATAGGGGTACAGGTGAATCCCCCGGTGGGCCCCTGAGCAAGGTGGGACAAGTGGCACATAACACAGTAGAATTACTGCACTACATACATATATTCAATGTACTGTACAGCACCTCAACCAGACCATGTTCATATAAAAAACTTGATAGATTATTAAAGAAACTCCCCAGTTTATTATTAATATAGATACAATCAGCACTGAGATGACTTCTAGGTATAGAGGAAAGCTAGCCAGTATCCTCTTTTTCCCAGGACCTACCTTCTCAAAGTTGCTTCAGGGACCCAATAATCAGTCATCTGGTGGCATCTTGCTGCTGTGTGAGCAGGTAATATTTGTATGTATCCCTATGGTGGGCCCCCAAAATACATTTTAACGGTGGGCCCTAGGCACCCCAGTCCGACACTGCACCTGGCTATCCACCATATCTCTGTACATAATAGTATATTATTATACATAGTCATTACTTAATTGCAGATAGATACAAGTCCTCTACACCTGACTATCCTCTAGATCAAGGCTTCTCAAACTTTTTGTAGTCAGCCCACCAGCCAAACCATGGTGATGCCAGGGCTCATCAGCAAATAAATACTACCACATATTGCTGATATTACCGCCAGCGTTGTCAATTAAATACCATGGTGCAGCACACATAATAGCCTCTAGGAGTACCAAATACAACAATTTACCGTAGTACAGATGACATAAAAAATGCTACCACACCCTCTAGCAGCACTAAACACAGTACTGTCGGCATGACTATTTTTTCCATCATGTATAACGCAAACAAACGGAACAGTTATTTGGCCCCATAGACATGTATTAGGACAGAACTAAACGGAATGCCTCTTAAAGGCCTAGAATTCCGTTATAACTCTGTTATAAAGGAATCTATAACGGAATTCCATAACGCTGATGCGAACCCGCCCTAACTGAGAGAAGGTCCTTAAAAATACAGACACAAAATGGGATATTTTTAAAAGCATTCTAAATTTTTACTGTGAAAGGTACATACCTTAGGCCTCATGCACACGACCATTGTGTGTTTTTCGGTCCGCAAATTGCGGATCCGCAAAACACGGATGGCGTCTGTGTGCATTCCGCAATTTGCGGAACAGCACGGACAGCCTTTAATATAACTGCCTATTCTTGTCCGCAAAGCGCGGACAAGAATAGGACATGTTATATTTTTTGGGGCGGACCACGGCATGGAGCAACGGATGCGGACAGCACACAGAGTGCTGTCCGCATCTTTTGAGGTCCCATTGAAGTGAATGGGTCTGCATCCGAGCCGCCAAAACTGCAGCTCGGATGCGGACCAAAACAACGGCTGTGTGCAGGAGGCCTTATGGGAATAAAAGGGTTAGGGTTAGGATAAAGTTTAGCAACAGGAAAAAACTAAGTGGATAAATAGAAATGAAAAGGGGGCAACACATAACAAAAGGGAAGCATTTAAATTACTAAAACAGGAAGGTAGTGAAGCAGCACTAAAAAACTACTGTATAAAGGTGGGGAAAAAGACAGCTGGAAACAGAGAGCCTCTGTCGAAGACAGTAAAATCAACCTAAAAATGTTCTTCAAATATACAAATGGTAAAAAAGTTAAACCTTAAAGTGTTGGCCTTTTAAGGAATGATGAGGGAGGCGTTGTAGAGGATGATGAGGAAAAAATGTATGAAATAATTTTTCTCCACTGTATTTTATGAGGAAAATATAATGGAAGATGGAATGCAGAATGTCAAACTAAACTCCCCATTAAATGTGGGCTGTCTGACCCAGAAAGAAGAGCAGCGGCATCTTAAAAAGATTAAAATAAACAAATCACCGGGTCCTGATGGTGTACACCCCAGTATCTTAGGAGAGTTAAAGGGATTGTCTCATCATGGACAATGGGGGTATATCGCTAGGATATGCCCCCATTGTCTTATAGGTGCTGGTCCCACCGCTGGGACCCGCACCTACACTCACCTAAAGAATTATTAGGAACACCATACTAATACGGTGTTGGACCCCCTTTTGCCTTCAGAACTGCCTTAATTCTACGTGGCATTGATTCAACAAGGTGCTGATAGCATTCTTTAGAAATGTTGGCCCATATTGATAGGATAGCATCTTGCAGTTGATGGAGATTTGAGGGATGCACATCCAAGGCACGAAGCTCCCGTTCTACCACATCCCAAAGATGCTCTATTGGGTTGAGATCTGGTGACTTTGGGGGCCATTTTAGTACAGTGAACTCATTGTCATGTTCAAGAAACCAATTTGAAATGACATGGTGCATTATCAATTTGGCTTTGTGACATGGTGCATTATCCTGCTGGAAGTAGCCATCAGAGGATGGATACATGTTCTCATTCTGTTTACGCCAAATTCGGACTCTACCATTTGAATGTCTCAACAGAAATCGAGACTCATCAGACCAGGCAACATTTTTCCAGTCTTCAACAGTCCAATTTTGGTGAGCTCGTGCAAATTGTAGCCTCTTTTTCCTATTTGTAGTGGAGATGAGTGGTACCCGGTGGGGTCTTCTGCTGTTGTAGCCCATCCGCCTGAAGGTTGTATGTGTTGTGGCTTCACAAATGCTTTGCTGCATACCTCGGTTGTAACGAGTGGTTATTTCAGTCAACGTTGCTCTTCCACCAGCTTGAATCAGTCGGCCCATTCTCCTCTGGCCTCTAGCATCCACAAGGCATTTTTGCCCACAGGACTGCCGCATACTGGATGTTTTTCCCTTTTCACACCATTCTTTGTAAACCCTAGAAATGGTTGTGCATGAAAATCCCAGTAACTGAGCAGATTGTGAAATACTCAGACCGGCCCGTCTGGCACCAACAACCATGCCACGCTCAAAATTGCTTGACACTGGGTTCAGACCTGAGCGTATTTGATATGCGCGTTTAACGCGCGTTTTTGTCGCGCGTTTTTGTGCGCGTTTGTGTGATTGACAGCAGTGTCCTATGGGCGCAAACGCGCGACAAAACGCCCCAAAGAAGCTCAAGAACTTGTTTATGCGTCGGGCGTTTTTCAGCGCGTTCGAACGCGCTGTAAAACGCGAAAATGTGAACCAGTCCCATAGGGAAGCATTGGTTTGCATCGGTTATGCGTTTTACAGCGCGTTCGAATGCGCTGTAAAACGCGCAAGTGTGAACTTAGGGTAAATCACCTTTCTTTCCCATTCTGACATTCAGTTTGGAGTTCAGGAGATTGTCTTGACCAGGACCACACCCCTAAATGCATTGAAGCAACTGCCATGTGATTGGTTGACTAGATAATTGCATTAATGAGAAATAGAACATGTGTTTCTAATAATTCTTTAGGTGAGTGTATATCGAGAACGGAACCCCGCAAGGTGGTGACTAGAGGTCTCAGGTCTGGCCACCACCAAGCCGGCTCCCCACAGAAGTGAATGGGAGAGTACCGCACATGAGCGGCGCCCTCTCTCATTCATTTCTATGGGGCCAACGGAAATAGCTTAGCCAGCTCTCTGCTATTTTCGCCAGCCCTATAGAAAGTGAATGGAGGGAGGCTCCGTTCTCGATATAGGTGCAGGTCCCAACAGTGGGACCCGCACCTTTAAGACAATGGGGGCATATCCTAGCAATATGCCCGCATTGTCCATGATGAGACAACCCCTTTAAGTAATGTAATAAACAAACCCTTATTTCTGATATTTATAGTCATGATAATGTCTGTAAAGTACTGTGGAATATATCAGCGCTATATGAGTGAGTGAGTAAAATAAAATAACAAAATGAAAAGATTTACAGACTCTTGGATGACAGGGTCTGTTCCCTAGGAATGGTGCTTAGCAAATGCGGTAATAATATTCAAAAAGGGGTCTGGAAACTATAGACCAGTAAGTTTAACATCCGTTGTGGGTAAACTGTTTGAAGGTTTTCTAAGAAATGCTATCTTGGAGCACCTCAATGAAAATAAGCAAATAACGCCATATCAGCATGGCTTCATGAGGATACGGTCATGTCAAACTAATCTAATCAGTTTCTATGAGGAGGTAAGTTCATTGATTGACCGGGGTGAGTCAATGGATGTCGTATATCTTGACTTCTCCAAAGCATTTGACACTGAACTGCATAAAAGGTTAGTCTATAAAATGAGAATGCTTGGTCTATGTGGATAAGTAACTGGCTGAGTGATAGAAAACAGAGGGTGGTTATTAACGGTACACACTCAGATTGGGTCACTGTCACTAGTGGGGTACCTCAGGGGTCAGTATTGGGCCCTATTCTCTTCAATATATTTATTAATGATCTTGTAGAAGGCTTGCACAGTAAAATATAAATTTTTGCAGATGACACTAAACTGTGTAAAGTAATTAACATGGAAGAGGACAGTATATGGCTGCAGATGGATCTGGATAGATTGGCTTGGGCAGATAAGTGGCAGATGAGGTTTAACACTGACAAATGTAAGGTTATGCACATGGGAAGGAATAATGCAAGTTACCCAGAAAGACTATCAAAATGAAAGGTTATTCAGTTTAGAAAAAAAGACGGGGAGATATAATAACTATGTATAAATATATCAGGGGTCAGTACAGAGAACTATCCCACCATCTATTTATCCCCAGGACAGTGACTGTGACAAGGGGACATCCTCTGCGTCTGGAGGAAAGAAGGTTTGTACACAAACATAGAAGAGGATTCTTTACGGTAAGAGCAGTGAGACTATGGAACTCTCTGCCTGAGGAGGTGGTGATGGTGAGTACAATAAAGGAATTCAAGAGGGGCCTGGATGTATTTCTGGAGTGTAATAATATTACAGGTTATAGTTACTAGATTTCTGGAAACGGTCGTTGATCCAGGGAGTTATTCTGATTGCCTGTTTGGAGTTTAAAAGTCTACCTCATTAATCAAATAGCCCAATTTGAAGAAATGACGAGCTGGATTAATAGAAGCCATGAGAAATTCTTAAAAACCTGGCAACCTTGGAGAGCACTGAGTGAGGGTGAGCGAGGTGCCTTGAACTAAGGTGGAACCGAGAATACGTCCAGAGATGAAAATCATCACATAAATATCAGAGCAAACAATCATAAGGTTTCTCAGGCTGTTGACAGACCCACTAGCCTTAGGAACTGGTGTATACACCCCCCTTCCCCCCACTACCCCCCCCCCCCCCCCTCTCTCTTTCCCTTGTCTCTTCCTCCTTTCCCTTGCTTAATTTCTCTTCTCATGCTTTCTTCTTTTTATATTACTGTCTATGTCTTCCACTCCGTATAGGCAACATATGATTCATATACTAGTCAGACATGTGGAATAGGGAAACTAAAATTGCCTATTTAAATACATCAGATGGTTGGGAACCTCCCACATCTTGACTGGTTTCTACTCCCTGAATGACTGTGTTAGCGATGTGTAGCACCTAATATTGTCATGCCTAGAAAACTTGTAACAACCCTTTTGCATAGATTTCATTCATTGTCTCCAGTATACTTTTCGTTTGTATCACTATTAAAAATTCTGAAAATAAAGAATTTATAAAAAATAAAAAAAAGTCTACCTCATGGGATTTTTTGCCTTCCTCTGGATCAACTTTGCAGGATAACAGGCTGAACTGGATGGACATATGTCTTTTTTCAGCCTTACAGACTATGGGGGAGATTTATCAAACTGGTAGAACTGGCTTAGTTGTCCATAGCAACAAATCAGATGCCACCTTTTCTTTTTCACAGCTCCTTTGGAAAATGAAAGGTGCAATCGAATTTGTTGCTATGGGCAACTATGCCAGTTCTACTGTGCACCAGTTAGATAAATCTCCCCCTATATTACTATACCAATCGGACAGGCAACAGCACTGTTCTTCTTCCAATTCATTCCACCACTAGAAGTGGCACTGTCTCCCCTTTCTGTGTGTTCCCAACTGACAGCAGCATTACATCCCTTACCACCTCTCCCCTACTGGCAGAAGTATTGTCCTCCTTCCTAGACCTTTCCTACTGACTGCACCATCGTTCTCCTTTTCACTCCACCCTCACCTACAGCAGCCTTGTACCCTTCACACATCCTCACCACTTACAGCAGTATAGCCCCACTTTTCACCCTCTACCCCTATGGCAACCAAACACTGTCCGTATTTCCCGACCGTCCCACAACGGCAGCAGCACTGACCTCCCTTCCCACCCTTGCACAACTGATAGAAACAATGTCTTTCTTCCCACCCCAAAACCACTTTCAGCAGCATTGTCCCCCCAAACCACCCTTCCCCATTGACTGCAATACTTTCCCTATTCCCACCCCTCCCAAACTAGAAAGAGCACCTGTGATGCTGCAGGTTGGGATCAGAAGGTCAGGAGGCTCTCCAAACTCCTCTTTTTTCTCCTCTGCAATACATTTGCAGACTCCAGACTTTCTGCTGTATGAGAACTTCTCCATGGATGCAGGGCCTGTGCACTCACTGCAAAGAAGCGGCCAGTCCCTCTACACCCAGATATCCTCTAGATGCCTACACATATTCTCATATATATAAAAATTAGTTTCTGTCTGTCTGTCTAGACGTTCTTTATGTGCGACCATACGACTGAACCGATCTTCACCAAATTTGGTACACAGGTACATCAGGTGTCCTGGAAGGTTTTAGATCGGGTCTCAGCTCTCTAGGATGTACCGTTCCCGAGATATTCCCAAAAAATGAGCCCCTCCAATACAAGCCTGCAAGTCTTTCTCTTCAAATCCCAACTGCTATAAACACAGTTTTACTCCAGGTTTCCATAACAACCCAGCCATTTTTCTTTACTGCTTAAAGGGGCGGGCAATGTGGAAGACACTGTTTTTAAAGGGGCGGGCACAGTGGAGGTCACTGTTATTGAATGGGCGGGCACTGTGGACGTCACTGTTATTGAATGGGCGGGCACTGTGGACGTCACTGTTATTGAATGGGCGGGCACTGTGGAGGTAACTGTTATTAAAGGGGCGGGCGCTATGAAGGTCCCTGTTAAAGGGGCGGGCACTGTGAAAGTCACTGTTAAAGGGGCGGGCACTGTGAAAGTCACTGTTAAAGGGGCGGTCACTGTGAAAGTCACTTTTAAAGGGGCGGGCGCTATGAAGGTCCCTGTTAAAGGGGCGGTCACTGTGAAAGTCACTGTTAAAGGGGCAGTCACTGTAAAAGTCACTGTTAAAGGGTCGGTTACTGTGAAAGTCACTGTAAAAGGGGAGGTCACTGTGAAAGTCACTGCTAAAGGGGTGGCCACTGTAAAAGTCACTGTTAAAGGGGCAGACACTAAAAAGGTCACCGTTAAAGGGGCGGACACTGTGAAGGTCACTGATAGGGGCGGCCAATAAAAAGGTCACTGTTAAAGGGGTGGTCAATGCTAAAGGGGCAGTCACTGTTAAAGGGGGGGCCCTTTGGAGGTCACTGTTAAAGGGGTGGTCAATGCTAAAGGAGTGGCCACTGTGGAGGTCAATGTTAAAGGGGCAGGCACTGTGGAGGTCATTGTTAAAGGGGCGGGTACTGTAGAGGTCACTGTTATGGCGGATACTGTCGATATCTTTTTACGACACACGGAAACATAAAATGAAATAGATTAAATATACCCGTGCGAAGCCGGGTCCTTCTGCTAGTATAATTATCCATACACAGGCAGGACTATCCAGCAGGAGATATAAGATATGAATGCTCTACACCTGTCTACCCTCTAGATACCTGCAATTTATAGCATATTATTTATTATACATACACAGCCATGACTATCCAGCAAGAGATATGGGTCCTCTACACCTGGCTATCCTCCAAATCCCTGCACATAATATTATATTATCACATATACACATGCATGGCTATCCTACAGGATATATAAGATACTATCAGAAGGACCCGGCTTCACACGGGTATATTTTATCTATTTCATTTTATGTTTCCGTGTGTCGTAAAAATATATCGACAGTATACCCCATAACAGTGACCTCTACAGTACCCGCCCCTTTAACAATGACCTCCACAGTGTCTGCCCCTTTAACAGTGACTTCCACAATGCCCGCCCCTTTAACAGTGACCGCCCCTTTAGCATTACCACCCCTTTAACAGTGACCTCCACAGTGACCCCCCCTTTGGCACCATAGAGATATAAACCAAAAGGGGCCCAGCATGCATGTGGGACCTACACTTCCTGAATTTCATGGTCGCTGTTATGGCACCCAACAGGTGAGGTTTAGTGTTAGGACCCGTCTTATAGAGATCGCCTTGGCGTGCGGCAGACGGGCTCAAATAATTTTGTACAAAATGTATTTGCTAAGCATCTCTAATTTATTAGCATAGCATTGGCAATACAATATACCTTTGTACTTTATTTGGTTTGTAGAGTGCTGTTGCACTATGTGTTCTATATGTATTTTCAGCCATAGCAACGTGCACCTGCGCATTGGGATGTGCTGACCCCCCCCTTTTTTTATTTTGTATGGGAGTTGTGGCTGACTCCTATTTGGTCGTGCACTCCTGTGGCCTATTTTGCGTCATGGGCTGATTTTAATTAGCATGAGTACATAGTTGGCTCAGCATGGATGCTGGTATTTGTAGTCCCTGGATTCATTGGAGGCCATTTTGGCACCATAGAGATATAAACCAAAAGGGGCCCAGCATGCATGTGGGACCTACACTTCCTGAATTTCATGGTCGCTGTTATGGCACCCAGCATCTCAAATTTATTAGCATTGCATTGGCAATACAATATACCTTTGTACTTTATTTGGTTTGTAGAGTGCTGTTGCACTATGTGTTCTCCACAGTGCCCCCCCTTTAACAGTGACCGCACCTTTAGCATTGACCACCCCTTTAGCAGTGACCGTTTTAGTGGCCGCCCCTTTAACAGTGACCTTCACAGTGTCTGCCCCTTTAACAGTGACTTTCACAGCGACCGCCCCTTTAACAGTGACTTTCACAGTGACCGCCCCTTTAGCAGTGACTTTCACAGTGACCACCCCTTTAACAGTGACTTTCACAGTGACCTCCCCTTTAACAGTGACTTTCACAGTGACCTCCCCTTTAACAGTGACTTTCACAGTAACTGCCCCTTTAACAGGGCCCTTTATAGCACCCGCCCCTTTAAAAGTGATTTTCACAGTGCCTGCCCCTTTAGCATTGACCACCCCTTTAACAGTGACCTCCACAGTGCCCCCCCTTTAACAGTGACCGCCTTTTTAGCATTGACCACCCCTTTAAGCAGTGACCTTTTTAGTGGCCACCCCTTTAACAGTGACTTTCACAGTGACCGCACCTTTAACAGTGACTTTCACAGTAACCGCCCCTTTAACAGTGACTTTCACAGTGACTTCTACAGTGACCGCCCCTTTAACAGTGACTTTCACAGTGACCACCCCTTTAACAGTGACTTTCAGTGACCGCCCCTTTAACAGGGCCCTTTATAGCGCCCGTCCCTTTAAAAGTGACTTTCACAGTGACCGCCCCTTTAACAGGGACCTCCACAGTGCCCGCCAATTTAATAACAGTGACCTCCACAGTGCCCGCCCCTTTAATAACAGTGACCTCCACTGTGCCCGCCTGTTTAAAAACAGTGACCTCCACTGTGCCCGCCCGTTTAAGCAGTAAAGAAAAATGGCTCGGTTGTTATGGAAACCTGGAGTAAAACTGTGTTTATAGCAGTTGGGATTTGAAGAGAAAGACTTGCAGGCTTGTATTGGGGGGGCTAATTTTTGGGGAATATCTCAGGAACTGTACGTCCTAGAGAGCTGAGACCCAATCTAAAACCTTCCCGGACACCTGATGTACCTGTGTACCAAATTTGGTGAAGATCGGTTCAGTCGTTTGGTCGCGCATAAAGAACGTCTAGACAGACAGACAGACAGAAACTAATTTTTATATATATAAGAGATAAGAGATGGATCTTCTACTCTCAGCTCCTCAAGATACTTAATAGTATATTTTAATACATATACATGACTATCCTGCAGGAAATACGAGATACATGTTCTTTGGTGGAGTGTGTAGGCACAGTGGATACAGCAGTCACTCCTAACCAGACAGGGCGAGCATGTTACTGAAGGTCACCTCAGGGACATCATAGTTTGTAAGGCTGAAAAAAGACATACGTCCATCTGGTTCAGCTTATTATCCTGCAGGGCTGATAGAGAGGAAAGCAAAAAAAATGTCCCCTCACCTTAGGGAAAAATCAGCCAACTCCAATCAGGCAATCAGAATAACTCCCTGAAGCAACAACCCTTCAGAATTCTAGGAGCTATAACTTGCAATACTGTTGCACTCAAGAAATACATCCAGGCCCCTCTAGAACTTTTTTAGTGAGGTCACCATCACCACCTCCTCAGGCAGAGAGTTCCATGGTCTCACTGCTCTCACCGTAAAGAATCCTCTTCTATATTTGTGTAGAAACCTTCTTTCCTCCAGACGCAGAGGATGTCCCCTTGTCACAGTCCTGGGGATAAATAGATGATGGGAGAGATCTCTGTACTGACCCCTGATATAGTTATACATAGTTATTATATCTCCCCCTCAGTCATCTTTTTTCTGAACTGAATAACTCAAATTTTTACAATCTTTCTGGTTACTGTAGTCCCCCCCATTCCAGTTATTACTTTAGTTGCCCTCCTCTGAACCCTCTCCAGCTCTGCTATGTCTGCCTTATTCATAGGAGCCCACAACTGTACAAAGAACTCCATGTTTGGTCTGACTACTGATCTGTAAAGTGGCAGGACTATTCATTTACAACTTTTGTCTCCGCTTCCAAAATCTTCCTCTGAGCGGAAACCTAACAAAACCCATTATAGTCTATGAGGTCCATAGGCCCTGTTCGGCTCATTTATGTGCCGAATCCGTCTTTTCCGTTTTTCTGTTCTTCTAACAAAGCAGAAGAATGGAAAGGCTGAACGCTGATCTGAACTCAACCTTAAAGAGAATAAAAAGGGTCCAGTACTGCCCCCTGAGGTACTCCACTAGTGACAGTGACCCAATCTGAGTGTGTACCGTTAATAACCACCCTCTGTTTTCTATCACTGAGCCAGTTACTTACCCACTTACACACAATTTTCCCTCAGTCCAAGCATTCTCATATTATGTACTAACATTTTATGTGGAACAGTATAAAATGCTTTGGATAAAATCAAGATGACATCCAATGACTAACCCTAGTCCAATCTAAAACTTACCTCCATCCTTGTTGTTCAGAAAGCTGGCTAGGTGGACCACTGGGGACACACAATTTGCCCGAACCCCACTTGTGGTCTACCAGGTGACACAGCATTTTGTATGGAGCTGAATCCAGATATTATGTGCCCCAACACGAGACAGGGTCCTACAACAAAGAAACCTCTGTCTTCTAAGGGAGTTGAGGAATCGGTGAGACCCCAGCAATATGTCTTCTAAGGGAGTTAAGGAATCGGTGAGACCCCAGCAATATGCAGAACAGACTCCAGATAAATGCAGAGCTGAGAGTCTTCTGAGACAAAGCCAAGGAATTCAGCTCAGACCGTCATTAACTGGCAGGATAATGTGCAGCCAGATTTACCACTGTAATAAATGAAAGGCATGTGGGGCAAACATGAGGAGCAGCCAGGATACAGCACGTTACTGCTACACCGAGTCTTTCCATACTTATACTGAGATATACAGGGCCCAGCAGTGAGCAAGGATAACACCACCCCCTGGGGGCTCCGTTCAGGAAATTACAGCCCGGTTTATACTAAGGGATATTATGGGAACTAATGATGACGGAATCTGGGGGCTCATCAGCTAGGACTTGTCACTGTGGACAATCAGTGACAGAAGAACCGAAGAGAAAACCGATGGATCAACTGCAAAAGAAACGCAAGCAAGCCTTAAAGAGGAAACCTATCCCATAGATTAGTCTCCACCTTGGAGACCCCCCACCTATCACCAGAGCACCCACAATGGAGGACCACGTACTACCATGCTTGGGATAAGTGGGGGTTTCAGAGGTCATATCACACATTTATGGCACAGAAAAGACAAACCTGCAGGTGGTAGTACAACGTCCTAAGATATGGAGGCCGCACCACACACACCTGGACAAATGGCCTCATCATACAAGATGCCAGCAGGAGGATGAGAGAATGTGTCCGCACCAAGCATCAGTGCATCTGAAGTATCCCTGTACAACTGCTCTGTACCTGCCCCAATACCTGGCCATGTATGTTCCCTATTCACTTACCTAATACCTATTTACAGTATGCATCCGCCCCTGTACACCTGCCATTTACCTATCTACGTATCTGCCCCTGTATACTTTCCATATACCTATCTATCTGGCCCTGTACACCTGCCATATACCCATCTATGTATCTGCCGCAGTACACCTACTGAAACCCTGTCCATTCTGTAAACCTGCCCTACATACAGTATACCTATCCATGTACTGTATCTTCCCCATACCTGTCCATGTATCTGGCCCTGTACACATTCCTTTATACAGTACTTCGGTACCTTCCCAAGAGGCTCCCCATGTTTCATCCCCATGCACCTATACCTCTTCATGTACCTTCGTCAGTACTATAGGGGAGATTTATCAAAACTAGTGTAAAGGAAAACTGGCTTAGTTGCCCATAGCAACCAATGAGGTTGATCTTTTCATTTTCCAGAGTAGCTCTGAAAAATGAAAGGTACAATCTGATTGGTTGCTATGGGAAACTAAGCCAGTTTTCCTTTACACCAGTTTTGATAAATCTCCCCCACTGTATCATCTCCAGTACACCAATACCTATCTATTTATCTGAACTGTATACCTGCCCCATACCTGTTCTTATATTTAAACCTGCACACCTGACCATGTATCGGCCCCTGTACACCTTCCATATACCTGTCCATGTATCTGCCCTATGTCTGTCTATGTGCCTGCCTCTGTACTAGATATGTTGCTATACACCTGTCCGTGTACCTGCCCGACTACAACACCTGTCTGTATCTGTCCCTGTACACCTAGCCACCACCTCTTCATGTACCACTGTACTGTACACCTACCCCTTTAACTCTTCATGTACCTGCCTCTGTACACTTGCCCTATACTTGTCAGCCCAGTACGATGTATCTACACTACCCCTGCGTACTTGGTCCATACTTGTTCATGTATCAGCCCCTGAACATATGATATATACCTGTCCACGTGTATACCCAGTGCTATGCATCTGACCCTGTAAACCTACCCAACACCTGTGTATGTGTCTGTCTATGTACATCTACCATATTCCAGTACATGTATGTGACCTTGCCTTCCTACCCCATACCTGTTCTTGTATCTGCTCCTATACACCTGCTCTATACCTGTCCATGTACCTGTACCTCGTATCTCTCCGTGCACACCTGCCCCATACCTGTCAGAGTAGCCCTATAGTAACATGTATATGCTCGTAACATGTATACCTTCCTAAAACCTTCTTATGTACTTATCCTTGTACACTTCTCCTATACCAGTCCATGTATCTGCCCCTGTATTCCTACCCAATACCTGTTGATATATATCCACCCCTGTACACCTACCCAATACCTGTCCACATATCTGCACCTGTATACCTACCCAATACCTGTCCATGTACCTGTCATATACTTGTCCACACCTGCCCTAATCCTGTCCACATATCCACGTACTATGTATCTGCCCCGTACACCTAGTCCATACAAGTCCATGTTCCTTCGCCTATACACACGCTCTATACCGGTACACACACCCCAGTACCATATATCTGCCCCTGTACAGCTGTCATATACCTGTCCACATACCCCAGTACCATGTACTTGCCCCTGTAAACCTGCCCTATACCTATCTACATACCTCAGTGCCATGTACCTGCCTTTGTACAGCTGTCATATACCTGTCCTATTACCCCAGTACCATATATCTGCCCCTGTACACCTGTCCTATTACCCCAGTACCATATATCTGCCCCTGTACACCTGTCCTATACCTGTCCTATTACCCCAGTACCATGTACCTGCCCCTGTACACCTGTCCTATACCTGTCCTATTACCCCAGTACCATGTACCTGCCCCTGTACACCTGTCCTATACCTGTCCTATTACCCCAGTACCATGTACCTGCCCCTGTACACCTGTCCTATACCTGTCTACATACCTCAGTGCCAGCTGTCATATACTCATCCTATTACCCCAGTACCATATATCTGCCCCTGTACACCTGCCCCTTACCATATCAATAAATAAACGAGTCCCGGGACCAGATGACACAACTCTTGATACAATGTAACAAACTGCCGGGAGTCTCGCCTGATGGGGGCGCTATAGAGGAGGCAGAAGGCTCTTACCTGAGGATGGCGCTGTCCCCCTGCCGCACCGTCACGTTGTCCATGGCTTTGGGGAAGCTTGTGTCCCCGCTCCGCACCGGCACTCCTGCGGGCACAAGAAAGAGCAGCCTCAGACACAGGGCGAGCAACCACCTCCAGGGGGCGACGACCCCCGTCATCCTGCCCCCTCCCCCGCCTGCCGACAACCAGACACAGCGCAGCTGACACCGACAACTGCAGCACCAGGGGCTTTCACTGCTACATGTCTCTGGAGCCCGCTCTCTGACTGCCGAGGACTGTGTGTGACTGAGGGCTCTGCCTGCTCTGCGCTCCCGCCGCCTCGCTCCCTCCCCGCCGCCTCTCTCTCTCAGTCCCTCCTACAGTCCCCCTCCCGATCAGTCTCCCGAACCTCGCGCTCCGGCCGCTTGTCAGACAGTGTCCTTACGTCATAGTGTATCGTCACAACCAACCTTTACACGTCACGTGACGTAATAAAAAGATGTTTTCGCTACGCAGGAGCTGCCCCATATAACCTGGCGTTATACCCGTGGTTACCAGCACCACAGCTGCCCCTATATCTACAGGCAATGTACAGTACATGGGGCTGCCCCATACACCGCCTATAGATAGACATGTCGCCTCAGTCACCTTCTGTATTCCCATCACAATGATCACTGTTAATGATGTGCCAGTGATCATTTTTGTAAATATATTGTATTGGCAAATTCCCACCCTTATTGATAAAATTCTTTCCTCCTACCTCATTGTTGTCATATGGTATCCCATAGATACAGCGACCGCTCGCCTCCCGAATTCATGGGCTGCGCTTGCGCAAAAGACACTTTATTTTCACCCAGCCGGCCGCTCATTGCAGTCCTGAACGTGCACGCTACCGCGCATGCCCTTTAACTACAGGACATAACGCAGGAGCTGCCCTGTACAGTGTATACATTATATACACACACCTCAGTAAGCTACAGGACATAACGCAGGAGCTGCCCTGTACAGTGTATACATTATATACACACACCTCAGTAAGCTACAGGACATAACGCAGGATCTGCCCTGTACAGTGTATACATTATATACACACACCTCAGTAAGCTACAGGACATAACGCAGGAGCTGCCCTGTACAGTGTATACATTATATACACACACCTCAGTAAGCTACAGGACATAACGCAGGATCTGCCCTGTACAGTGTATACATTATATACACACACCTCAGTAAGCTACAGGACATAACGCAGGATCTGCCCTGTACAGTGTATACATTATATACACACACCTCAGTAAGCTACAGGACATAACGCAGGAGCTGCCCTGTACAGTGTATACATTATATACACACACCTCAGTAAGCTACAGGACATAACGCAGGAGCTTCCCTGTACAGTGTATACATTATATACACACACCTCAGTAAGCTACAGGACATAACGCAGGAGCTGCCCTGTACAGTGTATACAATATATACACACACCTCAGTAAGCTACAGGACATAACGCAGGATCTGCCCTGTACAGTGTATACATTATATACACACACCTCAGTAAGCTACAGGACATAACGCAGGATCTGCCCTGTACAGTGTATACATTATATACACACACCTCAGTAAGCTACAGGACATAACGCAGGAGCTGCCCTGTACAGTGTATACATTATATACACACACCTCAGTAAGCTACAGGACATAACGCAGGAGCTTCCCTGTACAGTGTATACATTATATACACACACCTCAGTAAGCTACAGGACATAACGCAGGAGCTGCCCTGTACAGTGTATACAATATATACACACACCTCAGTAAGCTACAGGACATAACGCAGGATCTGCCCTGTACAGTGTATACATTATATACACACACCTCAGTAAGCTACAGGACATAACGCAGGATCTGCCCTGTACAGTGTATACATTATATACACACACCTCAGTAAGCTACAGGACATAACGCAGGAGCTGCCCTGTACAGTGTATACAATATATACACACACCTCAGTAAGCTACAGGACATAACGCAGGATCTGCCCTGTACAGTGTATACATTATATACACACACCTCAGTAAGCTACAGGACATAACGCAGGATCTGCCCTGTACAGTGTATACATTATATACACACACCTCAGTAAGCTACAGGACATAACGCAGGATCTGCCCTGTACAGTGTATACATTATATACACACACCTCAGTAAGCTACAGGACATAACGCAGGATCTGCCCTGTACAGTGTATACATTATATACACACACCTCAGTAAGCTACAGGACATAACGCAGGAGCTGCCCTGTACAGTGTATACAATATATACACACACCTCAGTAAGCTACAGGACATAACGCAGGATCTGCCCTGTACAGTGTATACATTATATACACACACCTCAGTAAGCTACAGGACATAACGCAGGATCTGCCCTGTACAGTGTATACATTATATACACACACCTCAGTAAGCTACAGGACATAACGCAGGAGCTGCCCTGTACAGTGTATACATTATATACACACACCTCAGTAAGCTACAGGACATAACGCAGGAGCTTCCCTGTACAGTGTATACAATATATACACACACCTCAGTAAGCTACAGGACATAACGCAGGATCTGCCCTGTACAGTGTATACATTATATACACACACCTCAGTAAGCTACAGGACATAACGCAGGATCTGCCCTGTACAGTGTATACATTATATACACACACCTCAGTAAGCTACAGGACATAACGCAGGAGCTTCCCTGTACAGTGTATACATTATATACACACACCTCAGTAAGCTACAGGACATAACGCAGGATCTGCCCTGTACAGTGTATACATTATATACACACACCTCAGTAAGCTACAGGACATAACGCAGGATCTGCCCTGTACAGTGTATACATTATATACACACACCTCAGTAAGCTACAGGACATAACGCAGGAGCTGCCCTGTACAGTGTATACAATATATACACACACCTCAGTAAGCTACAGGACATAACGCAGGAGCTGCCCCCGACAGTGTATACATTATATACACACACCTCAGTAAGCTACAGGACATAACGCAGGAGCTGCCCTGTACAGTGTATACATTATACACACACCTCAGTAAGCTACAGGACATAACGCAGGATCTGCCCTGTACAGTGTATACATTATATACACACACCTCAGTAAGCTACAGGACATAACGCAGGAGCTGCCCTGTACAGTGTATACAATTATATACACACACCTCAGTAAGCCACAGGACATAACGCAGGATTTGCCCTGTACAGTGTATACATTATATACACACACCTCAGTAAGCTACAGGACATAACGCAGGATCTGCCCTGTACAGTGTATACATTATATACACACACCTCAGTAAGCCACAGGACATAACGCAGGATTTGCCCTGTACAGTGTATACATTATATACACACACCTCAGTAAGCCACAGGACATAACGCAGGATCTGCCCTGTACAGTGTATACATTATATACACACACCTCAGTAAGCTACAGGACATAACGCAGGATCTGCCCTGTACAGTGTATACATTATATACACACACCTCAGTAAGCTACAGGACATAACGCAGGATCTGCCCTGTACAGTGTATACAATATATACACACACCTCAGTAAGCTACAGGACATAACGCAGGATCTGCCCTGTACAGTGTATACATTATATACACACACCTCAGTAAGCTACAGGACATAACGCAGGATCTGCCCTGTACAGTGTATACATTATATACACACACCTCAGTAAGCTACAGGACATAACGCAGGAGCTGCCCTGTACAGTGTATACATTATATACACACACCTCAGTAAGCTACAGGACATAACGCAGGAGCTTCCCTGTACAGTGTATACAATATATACACACACCTCAGTAAGCTACAGGACATAACGCAGGATCTGCCCTGTACAGTGTATACATTATATACACACACCTCAGTAAGCTACAGGACATAACGCAGGATCTGCCCTGTACAGTGTATACATTATATACACACACCTCAGTAAGCTACAGGACATAACGCAGGAGCTTCCCTGTACAGTGTATACATTATATACACACACCTCAGTAAGCTACAGGACATAACGCAGGATCTGCCCTGTACAGTGTATACATTATATACACACACCTCAGTAAGCTACAGGACATAACGCAGGAGCTGCCCTGTACAGTGTATACAATATATACACACACCTCAGTAAGCTACAGGACATAACGCAGGAGCTGCCCCCGACAGTGTATACATTATATACACACACCTCAGTAAGCTACAGGACATAACGCAGGAGCTGCCCTGTACAGTGTATACATTATACACACACCTCAGTAAGCTACAGGACATAACGCAGGATCTGCCCTGTACAGTGTATACATTATATACACACACCTCAGTAAGCTACAGGACATAACGCAGGAGCTGCCCTGTACAGTGTATACAATTATATACACACACCTCAGTAAGCCACAGGACATAACGCAGGATTTGCCCTGTACAGTGTATACATTATATACACACACCTCAGTAAGCTACAGGACATAACGCAGGATCTGCCCTGTACAGTGTATACATTATATACACACACCTCAGTAAGCCACAGGACATAACGCAGGATTTGCCCTGTACAGTGTATACATTATATACACACACCTCAGTAAGCCACAGGACATAACGCAGGATCTGCCCTGTACAGTGTATACATTATATACACACACCTCAGTAAGCTACAGGACATAACGCAGGATCTGCCCTGTACAGTGTATACATTATATACACACACCTCAGTAAGCTACAGGACATAACGCAGGAGCTGCCCTGTACAGTGTATACAATATATACACACACCTCAGTAAGCTACAGGACATAACGCAGGATCTGCCCTGTACAGTGTATACATTATATACACACACCTCAGTAAGCTACAGGACATAACGCAGGATCTGCCCTGTACAGTGTATACATTATATACACACACCTCAGTAAGCTACAGGACATAACGCAGGAGCTGCCCTGTACAGTGTATACATTATATACACACACCTCAGTAAGCTACAGGACATAACGCAGGAGCTTCCCTGTACAGTGTATACAATATATACACACACCTCAGTAAGCTACAGGACATAACGCAGGATCTGCCCTGTACAGTGTATACATTATATACACACACCTCAGTAAGCTACAGGACATAACGCAGGATCTGCCCTGTACAGTGTATACATTATATACACACACCTCAGTAAGCTACAGGACATAACGCAGGAGCTTCCCTGTACAGTGTATACATTATATACACACACCTCAGTAAGCTACAGGACATAACGCAGGATCTGCCCTGTACAGTGTATACATTATATACACACACCTCAGTAAGCTACAGGACATAACGCAGGAGCTGCCCTGTACAGTGTATACAATATATACACACACCTCAGTAAGCTACAGGACATAACGCAGGAGCTGCCCCCGACAGTGTATACATTATATACACACACCTCAGTAAGCTACAGGACATAACGCAGGAGCTGCCCTGTACAGTGTATACATTATACACACACCTCAGTAAGCTACAGGACATAACGCAGGATCTGCCCTGTACAGTGTATACATTATATACACACACCTCAGTAAGCTACAGGACATAACGCAGGAGCTGCCCTGTACAGTGTATACAATTATATACACACACCTCAGTAAGCTACAGGACATAACGCAGGATCTGCCCTGTACAGTGTATACATTATATACACACACCTCAGTAAGCCACAGGACATAACGCAGGATTTGCCCTGTACAGTGTATACATTATATACACACACCTCAGTAAGCCACAGGACATAACGCAGGATCTGCCCTGTACAGTGTATACAATATATACACACACCTCAGTAAGCTACAGGACATAACGCAGGAGCTGCCCTGTACAGTGTATACATTATATACACACACCTCAGTAAGCCACAGGACATAACGCAGGATTTGCCCTGTACAGTGTATACATTATATACACACACCTCAGTAAGCTACAGGACATAACGCAGGATCTGCCCTGTACAGTGTATACATTATATACACACACCTCAGTAAGCCACAGGACATAACGCAGGATTTGCCCTGTACAGTGTATACATTATATACACACACCTCAGTAAGCTACAGGACATAACGCAGGATCTGCCCTGTACAGTGTATACATTATATACACACACCTCAGTAAGCTACAGGACATAACGCAGGAGCTGCCCTGTACAGTGTATACATTATATACACACACCTCAGTAAGCTACAGGACATAACGCAGGATCTGCCCTGTACAGTGTATACATTATATACACACACCTCAGTAAGCTACAGGACATAACGCAGGAGCTACCCTGTACAGTGTATACATTATATACAAACCCCACCTATTCCGTAAGCTACAGGACATAACACTGGAGCCGTCTGTATAGTGTGTACATCAGAAATAGACAGACATAGATATGAAACAGAGACAGTAAATATGAAATGGATGATATAGCTAATAGATGGTCACTAGATGTATAGATACAGTTGTGTTCCAAATTATTCAACCCCCAATGCTGTAAAGGGTTTTAGGGAATTTAGTGTACATTTGTAATTGTGTTCAGAATGAAATCTTACAAGGACTTTTTAAAGAACCAAATGCAACTAAAATGACATCAATTGTTTTTGTAATACAGTATTAAATGTTTTTTTTGTGATTTCTTCATTGACACAATTATTCAACCCCTTAAAGACTACCACTCGTAAGAACAGAGGTTCATTCAAGTGTTTTCGATCAGGTATTGAAAACACCTGTGGATGTCAAGGAGCAGCAATCAAGCATAATAAGCACCAATTAGGCAGATTTAAAAGGGCTGTGATACTCAGCTCCTTCTAGACATTTACTGGTGTGTTTACAAACATGGTGAAGTCAAGAGAATGGTCCAGGAAGACAAGAGAAGAGGTAATTTCTCTTCACAGGAAGGGCAATGGCTATAAGAAGATTGCAAAGATGTTAAACATACCAAGAGACACCATAGGAAGCATCATTCGCAAATTCAAGGCAAAGGGCACTGTTGAAACGCTACCTGGTCGTGGCAGAAAGAAGATGCTGACTTCGACTGCTGTGCGCTACCTGAAGCGCAAAGTGGAGAAAAGTCCCCGTGTGACTGCTGAGGAACTGAAAAAAGATTTGTCAGATGTGGGTACTGAAGTTTCAGCTCAGACAATAAGGCGCACACTGCGTAATGAAGGCCTCCATGCCAGAACTCCCAGGCGCACCCCCTTGCTGTCTCCAAAGAATAAGAAGAGTCGACTGCAGTATGCCAAAAGTCATGTGGACAAACCACAAAAGTTTTGGGATAGTGTTCTGTGGACTGATGAAACAAAATTAGAACTGTTTGGGCCCATGGATCAACGCTATGTTTGGAGGAGGAAGAACAAGGCCTATGAAGAAAAGAACACCTTGCCTACTGTGAAGCATGGCGGGGGGTCAATCATGCTTTGCTTCTACAGGTACAGGGAAGCTTCAGCGTGTGCAAGGTACCATGAATTCTCTTCAGTACCAGGAGATATTGGATGAAAATGTGATGCAGTCCGTCACAAACCTGAGGCTTGGGAGACGTTGGACCTTTCAACAGGACAATGATCCCAAGCATACCTCCAAGTCCACTAGAGCATGGTTGCAGATTAAAGGCTGGAACATTTTGAAGTGACCATCGCAGTCACCAGACTTAAATCCGATTGAGAACCTCTGGTGGGACCTAAAGAAAGTAGTTGCAGCGCGCAAGCCTAAGAATGTGACTGAACTGGAGGCTTTTGCCCATGAAGAATGGGCGAAGATACCCGTAGATCGCTGCAAGACACTTGTGTCAAGCTATGCTTCACGTTTAAAAGCTGTTATAACTGGAAAAGGATGTTGTACTAAGTACTAAGATTGAATGTCACTTGGGGGTTGAATAAAACTGATAATGATGTGAGCACAGAAAAGACATTTGTGGTTATTTCATTATAAATGTTATGTTATATTTGTCTGACTTACAAGTGCCTCTTTGATTTAATTGTAAACAAGATGACTGAAATGATCAAAATCAATGTCAAACTGGCCAAAACACTCAATTTCAGTGGGGGTTGAATAATTTTGAAAACAACTGTACATATGTTATAGATACAATACATAGATGCTAGACATATAATAGAAATAGATGGATGAATTATAGATTGATGATGATGAGATAGAAAGATTAGACCCCTGGTCACTGCCTGATCATATTCTCCAGGATAACGCAGGAGCTGCCCCATGTAGTGTACACAGCACTCCAGTACAGGACCGGTGAGAAGACAGACACTGTAAGGAGCTGTGTACCTGTTCCTCCATCACAAGACAGGACACAGTTTTGTCTCCTGGAAGTAAACAATGAAGACACTTATTAAATGACAGCAAGCAGAGATCCTGAAAACCACCGAGATATAGAAAGCATATTGAAACATGATATGGAAGAATTTATTCCTAACAAAACATATTAGTTGTGAGGGGCAGCGAGCGTCCTCCTGTTACACCTGGTCCTGGATTATTACGTATCACTTGACACCCAGATGGGTCACAGGCCTCTCGTCCTAATACTGTATGGTGAGCTCAATAGAGAAATTGTCCATGAAGCCCTGGATGTGTCTTCCCTCAGGTTCAGCCGGGGCCCCAGCCCCTCCCTGGTCTGAATTTCACCTTGAGAATATGCTCTGGTGGAGCAGAATTCTGAAGACAGGAAGAGGCTTTCTCATAGTAATCCATATCTCTTCACATAGAAAGGAGTAATTAGCCTGTCAATGCAGAGGAGTGGAGCTGGGGGATAATAAATTAACTAAAACTCCACATCTGCTAATGCACTCTGCTATATCTGGACCGACCAAAGCTGCTGAATCAGGCCTGGACTATGGAGTTGTCCATCATGGAACAGGAAGGGTTAACTCTAACCAAGAGAATATAGAATAGTGATACACTGACACATGGGGTACAGAATAGTGATACACTGACACAGGGGGTATACAATAGTGATACACTGACACACGGGGTATACAATAGTGATACACTGACACACGGGGTACAGTATAGTGATACACTGACACACAGGGTACAGAATAGTGATACACTGACACATGGGGTACAGAATAGTGATACACTGACACACGGGGTACAGAATAGTGATACACTGACACACGGGGTACAGAATAGTGATACACTGACACACGGGGTAAAGAATAGTGATACACTGACACTTGGGGTACAGAATAGTGATATACTGACACACGGGGTACAGAATAGTGATACACTGACAAACGGGGTACAGAATAGTGATACACTGACACTTGGGGTACAGAATAGTGATACACTGACACACGGGGTACAGAATAGTGATACACTGACACATGGGGTACAGAATAGTGATACACTGACACTTGGGGTACAAAATAGTGATACACTGTCACTTGGGGTACAGAATAGTGATACACTGACACACGGGGTACAGAATAGTGATACACTGACACATGGGGTACAAAATAGTGATACACTGACACATGGGGTACAGAATAGTGATACACTGACACTTGGGGTACAGAATAGTGATACACTGACACTTGGGGTACAGAATAGTGATACACTGACACTTGGGGTACAGAATAGTGATACACTGACACTTGGGGTACAGAATAGTGATACACTGACACTTGGGGTACAGAATAGTGATACACTGACACACGGGGTACAGAATAGTGATACACTGACACACGGGGTACAGAATAGTGATACACTGACACTTGGGGTACAGAATAGTGATACACTGACACACGGGGTACAGAATAGTGATACACTGACACACGGGGTACAGAATAGTGATACACTGACACATGGGGTACAGAATAGTGATACACTGACACTTGGGGTACAGAATAGTGATACACTGTCACTTGGGGTACAGAATAGTGATACACTGACACATGGGGTACAGAATAGTGATACACTGACACTTGGGGTACAGAATAGTGATACACTGACACTTGGGGTACAGAATAGTGATACACTGACACTTGGGGTACAGAATAGTGATACACTGACACTTGGGGTACAGAATAGTTATACACTAACACACGGGGTACAGAATAGTGATACACTGACACACGGGGTACAGAATAGTGATACACTGACACACGGGGTACAGAATAGTGATACACTGACACACGGGTACAGAATAGTGATACACTGACACACGGGGTACAGAATAGTGATACACTGACACACGGGGTATAGAATAGTGATACACTGACACACGGGGTATAGAATAGTGATACACTGACACACGGGGTACAGAATAGTGATACACTGACACATGGGGTACAGAATAGTGATGTACTGACACTTGGGGTACAGAATAGTGATACACTGACACTTGGGGTACAGAATAGTGATACACTGACACATGGGGTACAGAATAGTGATGCACTGACACATGGGGTACAGAATAGTGATGCACTGACACATGGGGTACAGAATAGTGATGCACTGACACATGGGGTACAGAATAGTGATGCACTGACACTTGGGGTACAGAATAGTGATACACTGACACATGGGGTACAGAATAGTGATACACTGACACATGGGGTACAGAATAGTGATGCACTGACACATGGGGTACAGAATAGTGATACACTGACACTTGGGGTACAGAATAGTGATACACTGACACATGGGGTACAGAATAGTGATACACTGACACATGGGGTACAGAATAGTGATGCACTGACACTTGGGGTACAGAATAGTGATACACTGACACTTGGGGTACAGAATAGTGATACACTGACACATGGGGTACAGAATAGTGATGCACTGACACATGGGGTACAGAATAGTGATACACTGACACATGGGGTACAGAATAGTGATGCACTGACAAATGGGGTACAGAATAGTGATGCACTGACACTTGGGGTACAGAATAGTGATACACTGACACACGGGGTACAGAATAGTGATACACTGACACATGGGGTACAAAATAGTGATACACTGACACATGGGGTACAGAATAGTGATACACTGACACTTGGGGTACAGAATAGTGATACACTGACACTTGGGGTACAGAATAGTGATACACTGACACTTGGGGTACAGAATAGTGATACACTGACACTTGGGGTACAGAATAGTGATACACTGACACTTGGGGTACAGAATAGTGATACACTGACACACGGGGTACAGAATAGTGATACACTGACACACGGGGTACAGAATAGTGATACACTGACACTTGGGGTACAGAATAGTGATACACTGACACACGGGGTACAGAATAGTGATACACTGACACATGGGGTACGGAATAGTGATACACTGACACATGGGGTACAGAATAGTGATACACTGACACTTGGGGTACAGAATAGTGATACACTGTCACTTGGGGTACAGAATAGTGATACACTGACACATGGGGTACAGAATAGTGATACACTGACACTTGGGGTACAGAATAGTGATACACTGACACTTGGGGTACAGAATAGTGATACACTGACACTTGGGGTACAGAATAGTGATACACTGACACTTGGGGTACAGAATAGTGATACACTAACACACGGGGTACAGAATAGTGATACACTGACACACGGGGTACAGAATAGTGATACACTGACACACGGGGTACAGAATAGTGATACACTGACACACGGGTACAGAATAGTGATACACTGACACACGGGGTACAGAATAGTGATACACTGACACACGGGGTATAGAATAGTGATACACTGACACACGGGGTATAGAATAGTGATACACTGACACACGGGGTACAGAATAGTGATACACTGACACATGGGGTACAGAATAGTGATGTACTGACACTTGGGGTACAGAATAGTGATACACTGACACTTGGGGTACAGAATAGTGATACACTGACACATGGGGTACAGAATAGTGATGCACTGACACATGGGGTACAGAATAGTGATGCACTGACACATGGGGTACAGAATAGTGATGCACTGACACATGGGGTACAGAATAGTGATGCACTGACACTTGGGGTACAGAATAGTGATACACTGACACATGGGGTACAGAATAGTGATACACTGACACATGGGGTACAGAATAGTGATGCACTGACACATGGGGTACAGAATAGTGATACACTGACACTTGGGGTACAGAATAGTGATACACTGACACATGGGGTACAGAATAGTGATACACTGACACATGGGGTACAGAATAGTGATGCACTGACACTTGGGGTACAGAATAGTGATACACTGACACTTGGGGTACAGAATAGTGATACACTGACACATGGGGTACAGAATAGTGATGCACTGACACATGGGGTACAGAATAGTGATACACTGACACATGGGGTACAGAATAGTGATGCACTGACAAATGGGGTACAGAATAGTGATGCACTGACACTTGGGGTACAGAATAGTGATACACTGACACATGGGGTACAGAATAGTGATACACTGACACATGGGGTACAGAATAGTGATGCACTGACACTTGGGGTACAGAATAGTGATACACTGACACATGGGGTACAGAATAGTGATGCACTGACACTTGGGGTACAGAATAGTGATGCACTGACACATGGGGTACAGAATAGTGATGCACTGACACTTGGGGTACAGAATAGTGATACACTGGAGTAGAAGACAGTGATACAGTGATATTTGGGGGACATTACAATGACACAGTGATAATTGGGGTACCAGTTAGAGGACAGGTATAAAGTAGTTTGAACATTTCTTGGGGTGCGAGGCGAGGAGTTAAGCAGTGTCTCCAGGAGCCGCAGAGAAATTGTCCTGGCTGAATCTTGTGAAGAAAGGAGCTGGCCGCCAAATGTCCCGGGAAGAATGACAGACATGAGAGTATGTGAGACACTCCCCTCCTTAGTAATGGAAGGAGATGTGGGGAGTGCTGGAGTGACACTTCTCTCTTCTGGGCGACCATTTATCACCTTAAACAGATGTTTGCCACATGAAGAGGACATGTCAGTGTGTGTGACATTCAACAAGCGCTGAAGGGGGGGTCAGTCCTATTCAATGTCCTCACAACAGCTTCAAGAAAAGAATCCAGGACAGGATGACAGCTGCTGGGAACAGGCTGCAGAGGATGTGACTTTCTGGATGGAGAGCGCTTCTCCAGCATACAGTAGGGTGTCGTGGACAGTGGGAGGCCGGGGTGGGGCATCGGGTGGTTTAGCTCATAGGCCAGTTGGGTGACCACAAGGGGGGGGGGGGGGTTGGGGTGAGGAACTGGAGAGCACCTGAGAGCTGGATATTTGCCCTGGACAGGGAAGCACCACAACCAAGGTGGTAACAGAGGTAGGTGATTGTCCAGATGAGGAGAGTACCAACTGTGGACACAATCCACCCAAGAGCTCAGAGAAGCAGGTCCTAAGATGGCTTCATCCTAGACTGAATAATTGTACAGAGAATTCCTCATATCTGCATAAACAGCAGCAATGAATCCCAACAAAGTAATAGAAGTAAATGAGACAGACGATGAGTCAGGGGTCCACCAGCCTGGTAATACAGCAGCTCTGCTAATCTGGGCCCCATAGCATCTTGCTCTGCCATGAATATGATAAAACTACAAATCAGGACTCGACATGTGATGAGAAGTCCTTACCTCCTCCCATACCCCCCCTGATCAAACAAGGGGTTAATCCATTCTTCACAATGGGTCTGAGGTCTCAGAATATCATTTATGACCTTTTCTCCTACTCAGGAGGAGAATATCAGGATGTGATACGTTACAATAAACCAGAAGGTACATGAGGATGCAGCCTATCCGTTCCCTAGAATACAGCAGAGATATCAGTGAGAATGCAGCCTATCTATTTACTAGTGAGCAGCGGTGATATAACTGAGGATGCCGCCTCTCCGTTCCCTAGAATACAGCAGTGATATAACTAAGAATGCAGCCCATGAGTTCACTAGAGAGCAGCGGTGATATAACTGAGGATGCAGCCTATCTATTTACTAGTGAGCAGCGGTGATATAACTGAGGATGCCGCCTATCCGTTCCCTAGAATACAGCAGAGATATCAGTGAGAATGCAGCCTATCTATTTACTAGTGAGCAGCGGTGATATAACTGAGGATGCCGCCTATCCGTTCCCTAGAATACAGCAGAGATATCAGTGAGAATGCAGCCTATCTATTTACTAGTGAGCAGCGGTGACATCACTACAGTTGATAGTTCACTACAGAGTTTCAGTGACATCACTGACAATGTCACCTATCTATCACTAAAGAGCAGCAGTGATATCAATGTGAAAACATCCTATGGATTATCTAGGTCTCACTGAGAATACAGCCTATGCATTCATAGAGCTGAGGGACATCAATGAGAATGCAGAGCCGCCCATCAGTGAGCAGTATTGACAGTGGCCCTGAAATAAAATAAACATAAAAGTGTCCCCCATGTTAAATGTGGGTCCAGGCATAGCACAGTGCAGGGCAAAATAGCTTTGCCTCTGTGGTAGCCCTTAATAGCTTCCATGTTCTGTCCTCCTCCTCCAATTATCTCTAAGATATGGAGCAGGGGCTTAGACGGTGAGATGTGGTCCAGAGCACCAGACGAGCCCTGCTTTCCACATGCTGCCTGGACATCCCCTAGTAATGACCTGGCCTGTGGCCTGACATAAGTGCCATTTGTACGCTGAAAAATATATTGGTTTGTGGTCTATGAAGGTGAACAGCAGAACAGGGAGCCATGGGCTCCAGTGCCCTGCCACAGTATCCTGTGGACAGAAACACAGTTGTATTCAGGAGGGAGACCTGCAGTCACTGATCAGGTACATAAGTACCTGATGCTCCCATAGGCAGAGAAGAGGGCTCCAGGGGTCCCCTGGGCATCGGCCCACCAAGAAATTTCCCTGTTGGGTCTATGGCCAGTCCACCCCTGATTGTTGACATCAATGAGAATGCAGCCCATTCATTTGCAAGACAGTGGTACTGACATCTCCGAGAATACGGCTTATCCATTTACTAGTGAATAGTGGTGACATCTCTGAGAATGCAGCCTATCCATTCACCAGTGAGGAACACTGACATCACTGAGGATACATCTATCCATTTCCTAGAGAGCAACAGTGACATCACTGAGAATGCATCCATCATTTACTAGAGAGCAACAGTGACATCACTGAGAGTGCATCCATCATTTACTAGAGAGCAACAGTGACATCACTGAGAGTGCATCCATCATTTACTAGAGAGCAACAGTGACATCACTGAGAGTGCATCCATCATTTCCTAGAGAGCAACAGTGACATCACTGAGAGTGCATCCATCATTTACTAGAGAGCAACAGTGACATCACTGAGAGTGCATCCATCATTTCCTAGAGAGCAAGTGACATCACTGACAGTGCATCCATCATTTCCTAGAGAGCAACAGTGACATCACTGAGAGTGCATCCATCATTTCCTAGAGAGCAACAGTGACATCACTGAGAGTGCATCCATCATTTACTAGAGAGCAACAGTGACATCACTGAGAGTGCATCCATCATTTACTAGAGAGCAACAGTGACATCACTGAGAGTGCATCCATCATTTCCTAGAGACAAACAGTGACATCACTGAGGATACATCTTTCCATTTCCCAGAGAGCAACAGTGACATCACTGAGAGTGCATCCATCATTTCCTAGAGAGCAACAGTGACATCACTGAGAGTGCATCCATCATTTACTAGAGAGCAACAGTGACATCACTGAGAGTGCATCCATCATTTACTAGAGAGCAACAGTGACATCACTGAGAGTGCATCCATCATTTACTAAAGAGCAACAGTGACATCACTGAGAGTGCATCCATCATTTACTAGAGAGCGTAGCTGACATCACTGAGAATACAGCCTATGCATATGCTTATCCTTTCAATAGAGAGCAGTGGTAGAAATCACTGAGAGTGCAGCCTATCCATTCACTACAGGGCAGTGACATCACTGAGAATGCAGCCTTACATTGTAAGTCAGGACTGATCCGTTTGGCTCTGCATCGTCATGCGGAAACCAAAACGCTGCAAACGCAGCGTTTTAGTGTCCGCCTCAAAAGCGGAACAGAGACCAAACGCAGCCATATTGATGCATTCTAAACAGATCCTTATCCATTCAGAATGCATTGGGGCTGAACTGATCCGTTTTGGGCCGCTTGTGAGAGCCCTGAAACGGATCTCACAGGCGGACCCAGAAACGCCAGTGTGAAAGTAGCCTAAATCTGCTTGCGCTGCCAGGGCTTGGAGTACACATAGCACATCCTGCTCCTTGCTGGGATCGATACGGTGCACTTCTAATTGCCCTCTGTGCCCAGCACATCACTCATTAGGCTGTAGTGGACACTGAGTAATCACGCTCATTATCTACAGGATCTGAACAAGCTGCAGATCCTAAAGACAGACAGCAGTTGGGTTCTGCTCAGCTGCCTCCCACTCCAGGGCTTTCTTATTTTTTCACCTTCAGATGTTTGGCTTTCCGTTTATGAGATCCGTCATGGGCTCTCACAAGCGGTCCAAAACGGATCAGTTTTGCCCTAATGCAAGCATGGCCAACCTGTGGCTCTGCAGCTGTTGTAAAACTACAACTCCCACCATGCCCTGCTGTAGGCTGATAGCTGTAGACTATCCGGGCATGATGGGAGTTGTAGTTTTGCAACAGCTGGAGAGCCTCAGGTTGGCCATCCCTGCCCTAATGCATTCTGAATGGAAAAGGATCCCCTCAGAATGAATACATTTTGCCTCCGTTCCGTCTTCATTCCGCTTTGGTGTCCGTCTGACGAAACTGAGCCAAACGGATCTGTCCTGGCACACAATGTAAGTCAATGGGGACGGATTTCTATGACACAATCTGGCACAATAGAAAACGGATCCGTCCTCCACTGACTTTCAATGGTGTTCAAGACGGATCCATCTTCGCTATGTTAAAGATAATACAAACGGATCCGTTCTGAACTGATGCAGATGGTTGTATTATCTGAACGGATCCGTCTGTGTAGATCCATGACGGATCCGCACCAAACGCGAGTGTGAAAGTAGCCTAAAGCAAGTCCTTACATATAGCAGTTAGGGACAGATAATGAGGACAGGAGCTTCTTCAGGGTCCTGTATAGCACACAGTGGACCAGAAAAATAATATAGAGCCGTCCTCATCTGACGTCCAAAGGAGCAACTCGACCTGGCACAGACAGAGGGCAGTACAGGACATATAGTACCGCACTGTATTGTAAAGAGGAGTTACTAAACAACCAATGCAGGTGTTTTACCAGAGAAATGGCCATGTTGATTGGTTGAGTCTGAGGCATTGTAATTTGAGTCTAGTTTCAATGTACTATGGCCCAGGAAAGACCATTGTATGTTGAAAATATTGTATCTTGAGAGTCCATTTGTACAGTATAATGTACCGCATAGTACAATATAATATAGTATACTATAGTATGGGACAGTATAGTATAGCATACTACAGTGAAATATAGTGTAGCATTATATACCACAGTACAATATAGTATACAGCACTAAAGTATTTATGGTATAGTACAGTGGAGTACATAATAGTACAGTACAACATAATGCAGTATAGTACGGTATGGTGTACTGTAGTACAAGTACAGTACAATATACAGTACTACATAGTACAGTATAATCTAGTATAGTACAATATAACAGTACACGATAGTACCGTACAGTAAAGTACTGTATTGTACAAAATAGTACAGTATAGAATTATACAGTATACTATAGCACCATACAGTACATTATAGCATAGAATAGTACAGTATTCTAATATTGGTACAATATGGTACAGCACTATACAATACACTATAGTATAGTACTACAGATGTAGCCGAGCTAAAATTGACTCTGATAACTGTGATAACACATGTCACAGTGTTATCTCCTGCCATCTTGTTACAAAAGCCATTGAAATACATTGAAAGAGTTAGTTAGCCTTTTTTTGTGCCATTTTTTACTTAACGCGTTTGCCATCAAGTTTAGCTCGACTGCATCTGTATATAGTACAATATAGCATAGTACAGTATAATATAGTATGGTACAGTATAGTACAATATAACATAGTACGGTGCAGTATTGTATTATACAGTACAGTAAAGTATTGTACAGTATAGACTTCTACAGTATACTATAGCACTGTACAGTATAGTACATTATAGCATAGTACAGTAGAACACTATTAACAGTACTGCCAGAGGGCACAGTAAATGGAGTCCAAGCCTTGTGTGGGAGCCCGGGATAGAAAAGTAAGTAGTGGCTTCTTTGTGATATGGAGATTGTGTCACTGTGAAACGTACAGTAGATACTGAAGAGACAGGATGCACCATTTATGTGGGCAAAGCATCTGGGTACTGTATGAGCGCAGTGTTGTAGTCTCTGAGCACTGTATGCAGTATATGGGTGTGGACATCTTTCAGGCTACTTTCACATCTGCGTTTTCCTTTCTGGTTTTGAGATCTGTCAGAGGATCTCAAAACTGGAGGAAAACGCTTCAGCTTTGTCCCCATTCATTGTCAATGGGGACAAAACTGAACAAACCAAAACGGAGTGCACCAGAATGTATTCTGTTCCATTTAGGGTCCATTCACGCGTCCGTAAGTGTTTTGCGGATCCGCAAATTGCGCATCCGCAAAACACGGACACTAGCAATGTGCATTCTGCAATTTGCGGACCACACATCGCCGGCACTATAATAGAAAATGCCTAATCTTGTCCGCTATTGCGGACAAGAATAGGACATAGAGAACAAGATGCAAAGATAAGCCGCACTCACCATTCGTGTTCACGCTTCTTTATTGTAGGGTATGTTTCAGGGGCAGACTCACATGGAGTATCAATCTACAGCGACGGCCGTTTCGCGGTGCGACCGCTTCCTCCGGCTGTTTGATCCACTCTGGGATCCCAGAGTGGATCAAACAGCCGGAGGAAGCGGTCGCACCGCGAAACGGCCGTCGCTGTAGATTGATACTCCATGTGAGTCTGCCCCCGAAACATACCCTACAATAAAGAAGCGTGAACACGAATGGTGAGTGCGGCTTATCTTTGCATCTTGTTCTCTACTTCATTCTGTTCAAGCCTTCCACCCCGATTTCTTGGATGGTCGGAGAAGGCCAGGATTGTGTTCCTTAAATTCTCAGGCGGGAGGACGGTGCCCTCAGTACCTCTTGTTATGTGCTGCAAGAATAGGACATGTTCTATTTTTTGTCGGAAACGGAAGAACGGATGCGGAAGTGCGGATCCGGACAGCACATTCCGCCCCCATTGAAAATGAATGGGTCTGCACCCGTTCCGCAAAATTGCGGAATGGATGCGGACCCATTTTGCGGACGTGTGAATGGACCCTTAGTCGCGTTCCCATGTCAGACACAAAAGTGTTACAAACAGCATTTTTGTGTGCGTCATGGGATACTGATCAACACGAATCCGGCATGAAACACAATGCAAGTCAATGGTGCCGGATCCGTTTTTTCAGACACACAAAAAAAAACATCTTGAATGGAAAATACGGAATGAATAATACAAATGGATCCGTTCTGATCGGATGCAACCGGTTGTATTATTCAAACGGATGCGTTTCTGCCAATCCCTTGCCGGATCCAGCAAAAACGCAGATGTGCAAGTAGCCTTATCTGGGTACTGTAAAACACTATTTATCCAGTGACTGTATGGCGCTAGGTCAGTATGCTCATGTCCCGTATAAACGTCATGCTTTATAAACTTTCCGTCCTTCAAGTTACGTTCCTGTTTGCTTGGAAGGTGTGCCCTCTGGTGGTCACAAGTCTTCAAAGCGTCTGGCAGTAGCTGCAACTCTGTAAGGCCTCTTTCACACGAGCGTGTCCAGATTAGGTCCGGATGCGTCCCGGTGCATTGCGGCAAACCCACGCGAGTAGGTACGCAATTGCAGTCAGTTTTGACTGCGATTGCGTTCCGATGTTCAGTTTTTATCGCGCGGGTGCAATGTGTTTTGCACGTGCGTGATAAAAAACCGACTGTAGTACCCAGACCCGAACTTCTTTACAGAAGTTCAGGTTTGGGTTTGTTGTAGTGTAGATTGTATTATTTCCCCTTATAACATGGTTATAAGGGAAAATAATAGCTTTCTGAATACAGAATGCATAGTACAATAGCGCTGGAGGGGTTAAAAAAAAATTAAAAAAAATTAACTCCATGGTGATGGACCATGTGATGAGCGTAGTGACGTCATCAAAGGTCCTATTGCTCACAGATGAAGACAGAAGAGATGCCGGCTGCGAGAACAAGTGGATTAAGGTGAGTTTAATTATTATTCTTTTTTTTAACCCCTCCAGCGCTATTGTACTATGCATTCTGTATTCAGAAAGCTATTATTTTCCCTTATAACCATGTTATAAGGGGAAATAATAATAATGATCGGGTCCCCATCCCGATCGTCTCCTAGCAACCGTGCGTGAAAATCGCACCGCATCCGCACTTGCTTGCGGATGCTTGCGATTTTCACGCAACCCTATTCATTTCTATGGGGCCTGCGTTACGTGAAAAACGCACAAAGAGGAGCATGTTACGATTTTCACGCAACGCACAAGTGATGCGTGAAAATCACCTCTCGTGTGCACAGCCCCATAGAAATGAATGGGTCAGGATTCAGTGCGGGTGCAATGCGTTCAACTCACGCATCGCACCCGCGCGGAATATTCGCCCGTGTGAAAGGGGCCTAAGAGAATCCTGTTCAGGGTTCCTAAACATCTGAATTTGGCACTGGTATTCTTTACCACTGAAAAATAAATCAGACTAACCAGTGTCTGCTCCGCTTTTTTAAGCCGTTTTCTAGGTGTGTTTTGCAAAAAATGTGTGTGCCCACTAGCACTTTCTTTATGCCGTTTTTCCCGTAATGTGCAAAAGGCATGAATAACACCAAGAGCGCCAGCATGCTATGTTTTTAAAAAAAAAAGCAAGACAAAAAGAAATGCAATCTATTGAACAAAAACACCAGAAGCAGAAGAACCCTTGTGTTTCCTGAGCTGCAATAGTTGTTTCTGCAGCAATAAAAGCAGAGGCAAAAAACACCACTACAAATGCAAGAGTGAAGAAAAACACCAGCAAACACCTAGGTATGAATGTACCCGCAGGCCTGAATGCAGTCTTCACAGCCTACAGGTGCATGTGGGGGCACCCAGGACATGGGGTGTATACAGTGTATGCTGGGATGTGGGGTGTATACAGTCCTGGCACACCGAGTACACACAATGTGGGTATCTGGGTACAGTCAGGGTGTGGGTAGATATTTTGCATGATAGTAATTGAGTACAGTGAGGTGCACTCAGCATACAGTTATTGGATGTGACATTGTAAATGATTATATACCAACATGACTATATGGGACTAGAGACGAGCTATTGCATGGTGTCAGTGCGCCATCTAGTGGAATCTTGCTGTCATTGCTGCTATGCTTTCTAATGCCTCATTCACACATCAGTGTTTGGTCAGTGATTTCCATCAGTGATTGTGAACCAAAACCAGGTGCGGCTCTAAACACAGAACAGCTGCAGATCTTTCCCTTCTACCTTATGTCTGTGGGGGCTCCAATCTTGGTTTTGGCTCACAATCACTGATGGAAATCACTGACCAAAACACTGACGTGTGAATGAGGCTTAAGACTGGATTCACTCACATCACGTTTTTACCCTACGTTTAACATGTACCTTGGGGAAAAAAGGATGCAAAAACATAGCACACCACACCACACTTTTCTATTCTGCAGAGTCCAGTAAAAAAGATAACGTATACATTTAGTTTTTTTACAATGGGACTCTATGATGATGGACACCACTGTATGGCATCCTTGTGAGGCATCCGTTTAATGTATACAATTTGTCATTCACTGCCATTCACATTGCTGTTAAACAGGTCTCTGGCTGCCATACTACACTCAACCACCAGGAGGCAGGCACCACCTAAGTAGTTCTCACACTTCTTCAGGCGCTATAGTGCCTAGTCTCATTGATATACAAGGCTTCGCTATCATGTCCTGACCTCCTGTGTTGTGTCCTGGGGCTGCGCTGGAGTCCAGCGTAACCTTCACTAATGTGCTAATGAGGACAGCTGGCTTAATGTACCTGGCCCGACCCTGAGGAGCTGTCCCTGCAACCTGGCCATCTGGACAGTCCAAAGCGCTCAGCTATGGACTCTGCGCCACACAATCCGGTTGCATCACATACAGAGCCCTCTATATATTCACTGTCTGCAGGACTGCAGTGGTCTGTAAGAGGGGCAGACAGAGGCAAGTGAGGGTCCCTGTGCAAGAATAGTGTTGTGATCCCCCATCCCTTAGCACTCCAGCAAAGACACACAAACATCATTCATTATTGAACCTTTTACTATTCCCTGAAGATAAGCTGACCATGAGGATGAATGATGGAGTGGGGGTCTCACTGCTGTGCTCATTAGCTAACTGAGGGAAGATCTTATGCAGGACTAGGGTTGTCACAATACCAACATTTTGATTTGCTTTCGATACCATAAAAAAGTATTGCAATACTCAATACCATTCAATACCACGCAAAAAAATAAAACACCAAAAAGGCTGTCTGCATTCTGCATTTTATGGAACGTCCAGCCCATAATAGAACAGTCCTATCCTATTTTTTGGGGGACAAGGTGGCTAAAAATGGAGAATCGCACGGTTTTTATTTTTTTCTGTTACATCTCTTCCCGCATAGGAGATATTTTTTAATATTTTAATAGTCTGGACTTTTTTGGATGTGATGATATGTAATGTTTATTTTTTTATTGTTTATATATTTTATATGTAAAATGGGAAAGGGAGTGATTTATACTTAATATTTTGGTGTTCTTTTTACCTTTTTTCTTTTTATTCAATAACTATTAGCCCCCTTAGGGGCTAGAACCCTTGTCCTATTCACCCAAATAGAGCTCTATTAGGGTGAATAGGACTTCACACTCTCCTTGAATAGCATCTTACACTGTCACTGGGCTTTGTGCACACAGCAGCAGGGAGCTTACTGTTAGCGTCTTTCCTCAGCAGGTTTATGATGGTTATATGATGAGTCATCAGACCTCCAACCCATGAATATTTCCCTGTGCAACGAATATCCGGTTTGCTTCTGATCAAGAGATAAATATCACTTACCATAGCAGCCAAGGCTTCAGTAGCGTCCTGGCTGCCATGGTAACCAATTGGAGCCCCGCGATTACACTGCTGGGGCTCCGATCGGAACTGCCACTGCAACCAATGAGGAGGAGGGGACCCTGTGGACATTGCCACCAATGACTATAATACTGGGGTGGGGGGGGGGGGGGGGCGCACTGTGCCACTAGTGATTATAATTTATAATACTGGGGTTGGGGGGGGGGGGGCGGCACCAGAGGAGTTAATTGCCACGGTTCGGCAGACTGCAGCACCCTGTCAAAGAGGGCGGGTGCCGGGTATGTGACACTGCCATCACACGCATCCTACATTTGTATTAATAGGTTAATTATCTTCATTGGTGGCGCAGTGGCCACAGTCCCTCCCCTTCTCCTCCCCTCTCTTCTCATTGGTGGCAGTGGCGGCACACTGGGGAGGGAGAGACTCCCTCCTTCTTCACTGTGCTGCTGAGGAGAACATGGCGCGCGCTGAGATCGGCACGAGCCATGTTCTCTAACAGATACTAGGCTGCACAGTAGCGCAGCCTAGTAGCGGTAAATTGTAAAACCCAGTATCGAATTGATCTTGGTCTAAAAGTATCGATTGGGTATCGATACCTGGTGCAATCCTATGCAGGACACTCCACTCTGTTCTTTCCATAGTCCCTAACAGGGTATTTTGAAAGGGGTTATCTGAAGCAGACAACCATATAATATGTGAATATGCTGGTTACCTACACTGAGATCAGCAAAGGTTAAAGAGAAACATTCACTTTTTGAATGATTTTCTGCACAGTGTTTACCTAGAAGGTACCAACCACTCATGGGTGGCCCTGGTATAGAAGTAAAATGCTCAATGCAAACATCCCTGGTGGTCTAGGCTAGTGACACTGTTAAAAGGGTTATGACAAGATTAAATCGTATCCCCCATACATGGGGAAGTGCTGGAACCCCCGGGCCCAGTGGTCACACCCCCAACAACAACAAAAACAGGGACCTGTGTCTAGGGCATTAAATTTACCATCCCCGATGGTCTACAGTTGTAAATGGGTTAATGATAAAATTCCTAGTGGTCTAGGGTTGTGAAAGGGCCAATGCATTATAACATTTAAGGAGTGTTTTTCAATGTCACCATTAACCTCACTGACAACCCTAGACCACAAGCCCTGCTGTATACACCCTCATAGCAGTACATATACAGAGCCCTATATACAGTATACTGCATACACACAAGGTAGTATACATAACAGAGACATTTATACACTGCTCAAAAAAATAAAGGGAACACAAAAATAACACATCCTAGATCTGAATTAATTAAATATTCTTCTGAAATACTTTGTTCTTTACATAGTTGAATGTGCTGACAACAAAATCACACAAAAAAAAAAAAATGGAAATCAAATTCTTCAACCCATGGAGGTCTGGATTTGGAGTCACCCTCAAAATTAAAGTGGAAAAACACACTACAGGCTGATCCAACTTTGATGTAATGTCCTTAAAACAAGTCAAAATGAGGCTCAGTAGTGTGTGTGGCCTCCACGTGCCTGTATGACCTTCCTACAACACCTGTGCATGCTCCTGATGAGGTGGCGGACGGTCTCCTGAGGGATCTCCTCCCAGACCTGGACTAAAGCATCTGCCAACTCCTGGACAGTCTGTGGTGCAACGTGATCTTGGTGGATAGAGCGAGACATGATGTCCCAGATGTGCTCAATTGGATTCAGGTCTGGGGAACGGGCGGTCCAGTCCATAGCATCAATGCCTTCGTCTTGCAGGAACTGCTGACACACTCCAGCCACATGAAGTCTAGCATTGTCTTGCATTAGGAGGAACCCAGGGCCAACCGCACCAGCATATGGTCTCACAAGGGGTCTGAGGATCTCATCTCGGTACCTAATGGCAGTCAGGCTACCTCTGGCGAGCACATGGAGGGCTGTGCGGCCCTCCAAAGAAATGCCACCCCACACCATTACTGACCAATGCCAAACCGGTCATGCTGGAGGATGTTGCAGGCAGCAGAACGTTCTCCACGGCGTCTCAAGACTCTGTCACGTCTGTCACATGTGCTCAGTGTGAACCTGCTTTCATCTGTGAAGAGCACAGGGCGCCAGTGGCGAATTTGCCAATATTGGTGGAGGTCATTTTGCAGGGCTCTGGCAGTGCTCCTCCTGTTCCTCCTTGCACAAAGGCAGAGGTAGCAGTCCTGCTGCTGGGTTGTTGCCCTCCTACGGCCTCCTCCACGTCTCCTGATGTACTGGCCTGTCTCCTGGTAGCGCCTCCATGCTCTGGACACTACGCTGACAGACACAGCAAACCTTCTTGCCACAGCTCGCATTGATGTGCCATTCTGGATAAGCTGCACTACCTGAGCCACTTGTGTGGGTTGTAGACTCCGTCTCATGCTACCACTAGAGTGAAAGCACCGCCAGCATTCAAAAGTGACCAAAACATCAGCCAGGAAGCATAGGAACTGAGAAGCGGTCTGTGGTCACCACCTGCAGAACCACTCCTTTATTGGGGGTGTCTTGCTAATTGCCTATAATTTCCACCTGTTGTCTATCCCATTTGCACAACAGCATGTGAAATTGATTGTCACTCAGTGTTGCTTCCTAAGTGGACAGTTTGATTTCACAGAAGTGTGATTGACTTGGAGTTACATTGTGTTGTTTAAGTGTTCCCTTTATTTTTTTGAGCAGTGTATATAGCAGTCACAACCCGGCCCAAGTCCCCTTAGTCTCAGAAGAAGACACCATTATTATATATGCACCTGGGAGGCGGGGGCCTGGTTACAGACTTTGCATTGGTGCCTAGAGTATAAAATTACAATTCTGGTACCTTCCTTCTGATTTCATACCGAGTCATGTGGTGAGTATTTTGGTCATATTCTGTATGTAGAGAGGCATGGATATCTGAGTGCACCGGGCAGAGCCCTAAATAAAGTGGAAATAAGATGATCCTAGATCCTCTGTCACCAGATGGTCTGGATCTTTATGGAAGGAGCACCTGCTTCCATCTAAACTTTGCTGCTATATCTTAGTTTCTTAATAGAGGTCTTTCACAAAGACTTTTTTGCAATTATCAGATTCAGCATGATAATGTAGATCAGGCATCCTCAAACTGCGGCCCTCCAGCTGTTGCAAAACTACAACTCCCAGCATGCCCGAACAGCCTACAGGTATCAGACTACAGCAGGGCATTGTGGGAGTTGTAGTTTTACAACAGCTGGAGGGCCGCAGTTTGAAGATGCCTGATGTAGGCAGTACAGTCATTGCATTCTTGGATAATGAAAAGGCATTTGATACTGTGGAATGTGCCCAGTATCCCTCCCTCTATTGTATTATCATTGGTGGCCAGTGTGCGGTCCCCCCCCGGCCCCCCCTCTATTGTATTAATATCATTGCGCGGCCTCCCCCCCCCTTCCCGATCATTGGTGGCAGCGGAGAGTTCCGATCGGAGTCCCAGTTTACTCGCTGGGGCTCCGATCGGTAACCATGGCAACCAGTACGCTACTGCAGGCCTGGTTGCCATGGTTACTTAGCAATATTACAATATTAGAAGCATCATACTTACCTGCTGCGCTGTCTGTGACCGGCCGGGAGCTTCTCCTACTGGTAAGTGACAGGTCTGTGTGGCGCATTGCTTAATGATCTGTCACTTACCAGTAGGAGGAGCTCCCGGCCGGTCACAGACAGCGCAGCAGGTAAGTATGATGCTTCTAATATTGTAATTGTGTTAGATCCGTGAAAACTCGTGAAGCTTCTTGAAAACTCATATCCGACAGTATATTCTAACATAGATGTAACTTAAATCTGATGGTATATTCTAACATAGAGGCATTCCCATGGTGATGGGGACGCTTCAAGTTAAAATATACCATCGGATTGGAGAAAACTCAGATCCTATGGTATATTAACTCCTGACTTTACATTGAAAGTCAATGGGGGACGGATCCGTTTGAAATTGCACCATATTGTGTCAACGTCAAATGGATCCGTCTCCATTGACTTGCATTGTAATTCAG